>NW_019155643.1:0-5040 GCF_002288905.1 Enhydra lutris kenyoni | reverse complement strand
TGAGTGTCTGTGGGAAGTTCACACAATAGCATGGCTTTGTCCTAGTGTGGGCCCATATAGATGCCATTCTCTCCTGCTTTCTAAGACCTGTAGCTGCATGGAAGGTGTGTTACATTGTGCAATCATGTACACAATATGAGAATTATACAAAGTCGGCACATATAAACTTGTGTGTGGGGACCCCAATGAAGAAGGGATTTGTTCTTCATGTCAAGAGATAAAAGGTAGTTGACAAAGGCTCAAATTAGAGGAGATAATCTTGCTGGGTTTCTAAGGTTGGATAGTTTACTAGTTCTAAATGCCCACATTTTACAGAGTCTTCATCAATATTGTGCATAGAGCTGGAAATGAATGTGTTTGTGGGGATGGTAATATGTTTGTATGGTTGAATCAGCAGCAGTCAGGACACCTGTGTGGGATGGGTTCAGATCTCAGAAGGTCTTAAGTGTCACAAATTAAGAGTTTAGCTTCTTGCCTTCACATAAGTGGACATCACTGAGGACTCTGACACAATCTCAGAAAGATGGTTCACCATCGTGTGGAACCTGTATTGGATCAGGTTGCTCATGAAACCATTTCTTAAGTTGTTGTAATAGTCAAAGCAAGAAATGATGAGGGCTGAAGTTAATGGAGAGGTGGTAGAATGGCAGACTAGGGATGGATTTGAGATTTATCACAGGAGTAGAATAGGCAACATCTGAAGGATAATTAAAAATTAAAGCTTGTAGTGAGAGAGGAAGAGGATTAGAAGATGTCTCTCCAATGGATTGTGGCACCATTAAATGAGATCCAAAAAACAAGATGAAGGGGAGATTTAAGGGGAGAGGTGAATCTATGTATTTTTAAATGGTCTGATTTGGGTTGTTTGCAAACTTGAGATAGATATGGGTCCATTTTCCATGAATGCATGTGACTGGAGCTCAGAAGAGATGTCTGAGCGCTAAATAGAATTTTGGTAGTTATTACTATAAATAATTATTAGACAGTGTTCATGAGTTTGACCTTGCTCCAACCAACATCTGCTCAGTTTGTCTTAGAACAGCCATGTTTAACCCATGCCATGATATTTTCTCTCCTCATGGTTTGGGGTGGAGAATTAAATAATTATAGAGCAATAATCACCAAGTATGCAGTGAATAATAATAAATCAGTATGTAGGTAGTAAAGGAATTAACAATATGGATAGGGTTGAAAATTCCATAAATATCTATATTCCCTACATATGCAGGGATGTATCCTTAGTCAGAGATGTTGAGTATTGGAACAGTGTGGGATTTAAGAAACAACAACAAGGGGCGCCTGTGTGGCTCAGTGGGTTAAAGCCTCTGCCTTTGGCTCAGGTCATGATCCCAGGGTCCTGGGATCAAGCCCTGCATCAGGCTCTCTGCTCAGCGGGGAGCCTGCTTCCCTCTCTCTCTCTCTGCCTGCCTCTCTGCCTGCTTGTGATCTCTGCCTGTCAAATAAATAAATAAAATCTTTAAAAAAAAAAGAAACAACAACAAAAAATAAGCAAAGGGAATAGCAAAAAGAGAGAGGCAAACCAAGAAATCAACTCTTAACTATAGAGAAAAAACTGAGGGTTACTGGAGGGCTGAAGGGGCGGTGGGTGGCAGGATGTGTTAAATGTGTGACGGGATTAAGAAGGTCACTTGTCATGATGAGCACTGGGTGTTATATGGATGTGCTGAAGCACTATATTGTACACCTGAAACTAATATTACATTGTGTGTTAACTAGCTGGAATTGAAATAAAAACTTCAAAAAATAGTAATAAAAATGAAACATTACAGAGCAAGACATAGTTACCTTCAAAGGGAAATGACAAAGTGGTAGGGATAATGTATGGGAATTAGTTTCAGCTTCAAGGGACAGAAAGCTTAATATTGAGTGGTTTATACAAGATGGATGATTTTTCGTGTGTCTCATGTAACAGGTAACTAAGATGATAGGTCCAGAATAGCTATGGTAGTTCTACAGTATTCATTGATTCATACCCCTTCCAGCTAACCATTCTGCCCTCATTCTCACAGAGAAAGGAATGTTGGTAGAACTCTAGATATCACATTTACATTCTACACATCAGGATGGAGGACAGGGAAAAGATGGAGGCTGATTTGCTTTTATTTAGGACTTTCTAGAAAGTCCCCACAACATTTTTAATTCTACTTCATTGTTAAGAACTTTGGTCACCCAGACACACTTAGCTTCAAGAGGATCTGGGAGCTATAGATTAAAAAAAATTTCTTTTTAAGATTTTATTTATTTATTTGACAGATAGAGATCACAAGTAGGCAGAGAGGCAGGCTGAGAGAGAGGGGGAAGCAGGCTTCCTGCCGGGCAGAGCGCCCAATGCGGCCTCAATCCCAGGACCCTGAGATCATGACCTGAGCCAAAGGCAGAGGCTTAACCCACTGAGCCACCCAGGTGCCCTAAAATTTTTTTTTAATTTAAATTTTAGTTAACACACAGTGCAATATTGGTTTCAGGAGTAGAATTCGGTGATTCATCAACAATAGCCCGACTGTGGAGAGAGCCCAAATGTCCATCGACAGATGAATGAATAAAGAAGATGTAGCATATATCTACAATAGAATATTACTCACCCATCAAAAAGAATGAAATCTTGCCATTTGCAGTGACGTGGATGGAGCTAGAGAGTATTATGCTAAGTGAAATAAGTCAGTCTGGGGACTATAGATTTTTAGGTAGTTATGTTGTCACCTGAATACAACTTAGTAATCTTATCACCAAAGAAGATTGGGAGAATAGATAATGGTAGAGACAACTAGCACTCTCTGCCACAGGACATAATACCAAATTGGCCCCATCTGGTATAAAGAAATACTGAAAGGAAAGAATCACCTGGTAGTGCCATGGGAAGATTTCCAGTCAGTCTGATAAGCAGAACATATTTTAAGAAAATTTGTCCAGGCAAATACTTGACATCAGAGGGATCCAACATGAGTTATCAGGGATGCTCTCACAGGCACTTAGAGAAGAGTAAAGAAAAATATGGGAGCAAGCAATGTTTAGAAAGTAACACAATCAAATTGTGTATACCTGAAAGATCAATCTGTATGTAGAAGGACCCCAGTCACAGTATCGCATCGCCGGACTGGAGGCTAATTCATGGGTGGTGGTGTTGATGATAGAGAACCTTGACTGACAAAAGCACAGCAAGGTCTGTGTCCTAAAAGGAGTGATATACTAAGCAGATGTCTAAGGCAGAAGCATAGGTCCAGAACCGAGACACAAATTAAGAGTGGAATAGCAAAAAGACAGACTGGTTTTTGAGTCCCCAGGAGGGACCTTATAAGAGTGGTTCCCAAAATTTTGGGTTTCACATACAAAGTACATTTTTTTTTCAAAGTGAACTTGCCATAGTGTTGGCAACTTTTTATTTGCTACGTAAGGATATATTAAAAACAAAACAACCAACTGTCCACAATTTACAAAACTTATTATTTCATTGTAAAGACTATCTTAGGTAAAAAATTAGAAAACAAATTCAAAACAAAGAAAAACTCTTGTCTAAAATTCAAAATGTGCAGAAGTATGGGCAATAAAAAGGCTCCTCTCTACCACTCTTCCTTTATCACACAGTTTACTTCTCTGGAGGCAGCCACCATTATCTGTTCTTTAGACATCCTCCCAAGATATTCCATGTTTAAGTAAATAAAACATGTGTGTGTATAGTATTCCATACCTACCATTTTTACTAAAAATATCTTGAAAGTCATTGCATGTCAATACATAGAGAATTTTCTAATTCTTATTATGTATGCATAGTAGTCCATTGTATGGATTTACCAAATTTAAGTCATTTATTAATGGACATTTTAATTATTTCCAACCATTTGCTATTCTAAACAGTGCTTCAGTGAATTGTCTTTGAAATAGAATGAAACTAAATCTTAAGGGCTCTTACTTTTCATTTCATTACAGACTGGTAAAAACTTTACCAGCACCAGCACCTTTTTATGTACTTGGGAAATACTTTTCTGTAGTTCTCTACAACCTTGAAGTCAGTCAGACTTGTGAAATAAGCCATTTGTTTTTGGCTGTCAGTCACCTCCTTTATGAAAAAGTGAAATCCTTCTAACAACATGGTCTAGCGCACTAAGCAGGGTCTGAGTTTCTGTTTCCAACTTCTTGTCATACTGCTTTCCCTGTGTTGAAATATTTTTCCTATTTGGTTTTTCCTATTGTCATTTGAAACCAGCCACTCCCATAACATGCAGAGATTTGATATGACTAGACATGGAATAATTAAAGATGCCAGATGTAGCAACAAAAGTACAAGACTTTGAATACAACTCAGACATTTGGGTGGATTTGGCGCAGGGAGAAAAGGCCATCCTCTGGTGTTAGGATATATTAGGCATCTTTTTTGTACATCCTGGCTTCACTTATACATTATTTTAGCTGTCACCATGGTGATCAGCTACGTGGGTTCCAACATACTTCATGCAGGTGCATCAATATGTGGACAGTACCTTGCCTCATACCTTCATCTTATGCCTCTTAACTCCTGAGCTGGGATTTACTAGTGAAAACTACTGTGAGACCATCTGCCTACATATATATGTACAACCTGGAAGCATGAAGAACTGGGTGGATGGGTGAATCTTTATCCACTGGGAGATAGGAGATGATGACTAAACTCATCCCCCTGGAGGCAGTGCCAAATAGTGGTTAAGGGTCCTGGAATCATGCAGTTTGAGCTCAAATCCTAATTCTACCATTTATATGCTGTATGACATGGGCTAGTTGTTTAACCTCTCTGGATCTCAGTTTCTTCATTGGCTAGTGTGGAGAAGAATAGTACCTACCTGAGAGGGTGGGTGCATGTTTTCCACGAGATCACATATATAAGGCATTTAGCATAGAGCAGGGCATGGAGCTAGTACGTAGAGAAATTTGGTTAATAATGATCTATTCACCACATTACTGTCCCCCAATTTGCCCTCAGAAATTTTGAAAAAAAAAAAAAAAATCCATCCTTCTCTTTCCACCCAGGAATGGGAAGGAGTTTATACA
>NW_019155642.1:0-5043 GCF_002288905.1 Enhydra lutris kenyoni | reverse complement strand
AAAGACAGCAAACTCAAACTAGCTTGTCCTTAGATAACCTCAAGATGGGCCACTACCTAATTCAGCAATACGAAAATAAAATAAATAAATAACAGGGTCAGTCACCAATGGCACATCCTTTGAAGAGTAGCTGTTTAAGAAAAGCAAGGTGAAGGGTGTTAGGGTAGTCTAGAAGCTGGCCCAGAATACTTGTGTTTATGAACAGGAATACCGTAAAAGGAATAATCATGAGCACCAACCAGGCAAGCACTCTGGCTTGGCCCTTATCCCCTTCATCTCAACTTGAACCTTTCCCTTTCTGAGGGAAGGGAACTGTATCACAGTAGAAATAAGACCTTTGAATCTGCAGAAACAGTTCATCAGGACTGTCTCTGCCATCGGCAGAGAATACCTAAATCTTGCTTTCAGTTTTCAGTTCTGGCCTCTCAGCTTGGTTGGGCCTGCTTTGCCCTGCTGCACTCTTCCTGACAGATCCATCCTGTCCTTGCCCTAAGTTTCCTGACTTTCAGAAGCTATTCATTCTTTGAGACCTGGCTCAGTCCCCAGTCAGAATTAGTCTTCCCTCTTCTGTCTCCCTCCCCTGTCTCCTCCAACTCCATTCTTCCCTAGAGAGCAAAATAAAGGGCTGGGCAGTTGGGTGGTGGCCCAAAGCAAGAATCAATAAGAGAGGGCTTTCACTGGGATAAAATGGGATGACGGTAACACACAAATTGATCTTGCTCATTAAAGCTGATGGTATATTTCAATAGAAAAGAAAAAGTTCTGGCTGGGAATAACCCTGCCTCTGCTAAATAAATGTTAAACATTTTTTTAAATACTGGTTTTAATAACATCACATTACTAGATATCCCAGAATCTCTAACTGGTATGATCTAAGCCCATTTTTCTTCTAGAGTCCAAACACAATATAGTTGGTTGCATGTTTGCCTGTGTCATTTTATATGTGCATTCAGCAGAAGTTAACTCGCCCATGGTAGGTGTTCAATAAAAGTATGTTAGATGAATAGTACTCTTTCTTACTCCCAACCGTAGGCTATAGTCTAACAGAAATTGGAAAAGAGAGCTGGAAATTTCCTTAATTACAAGCTATTTAATTACTGTAATTTCTCCAGGAAAGTTTGAAAAAAATCAAAGAGCAAATTGAGAGAGATAAACTAGTTCACTCTGCAAGGATAAGTTGTGCTTGCCTAAGAGACAACTGCTTTGTGGGAGAAGGAAGTAGAGAGATGTGATTTAGCAGAGTTGATAAAATGTACAGCTTTCCAGTTCCTTCCAAGTTGAATATTGACTAAGTGGTTTCTTTATTTGTTTTATAATTTTCTAAACCATTATACACACACCCAATGCCAAATACAAATAATGCATTTAGCCACTTTTGAGATTTCCACCAGATGGACTCTTTGCCTCCATTAATGCCTCCAGTAATGCAGAGAAAGTGAAGACAAATAGCTAACATAGTAAATTGGCCTAAAAACGAATTTACCCACTTTGTTCATTCCTCTATCTTTCTTACTCCATTACCACCTCACCATACCATAAACATACATCTCCAGTAAAGTTGCAAATGTAGAGTAAACACTCAATACAAGTGCCTCATTGTCTTTTGGGGGCGCCTGGGTGGCTCAGTGGGTTAAAGCATCTGCTTTCAGCTCAGGTCATATCCCAGGGTCCTGGGATCGAGCCCCACATTGGGTTCTCTGCTCAGCAGGAAGCCTGCTTCCCCCTCTCTCTCTCTGCCTGCCTCTCTGCCTACTTGTGATCTCTGTCAAATAAATAAATAAAATCTTTAAAAATAAATAAATAAATAAAAATTGTCTTTTGAAAAGCTGGAGCATACCCCCAATGAATTTCTAAGGTAACTACTGTAAATTTGAAGCTGCTTATAAGAGTTCAGCACTACCCTACAGCATTCCCAAGGTCCCTGCTAGCCAATACCAGGCCTTTGTGAGAAGTAGGATTTCCCAAGCCATCTAACCAACCTTCTGCCTTCAACCGCAGCCCCATCATACCACTGCACATAGCACTGCAGGACAACAACTGTGTGGAGCAGGGCCTGGATTTCATCTCCCAGTTAACCTCTTGTCCAGACCCTTTTGTAGTGCACAAGCTGCACTGTCATACAAGGGAAGATTGAGTGTTCCTGTACTTCAAATCAGAGCCTTTCCAAACCTTTGTCCTCACCTTATCTCCAGTGAACAGTAATGATAGTTCTTCAAATCCTACTTCCAAAAGAGAAGTGCTTGGGCACCACTGTTATCATTAATAAGAATGCAGAAAATATCTCCTTAGTTCTGGGACACAAAAGTGGGAAACAACTAGACCTCACAGTAGCATTTCTGAAACTGGAAGTTTTGACCACTAGCATAGAAATTATGCTCTCAGACTTAGCAATTTCCCAGGAAAGCTGAACCAAAGATTCCTGAGGGTTCAAGAACTCAGAATTGGGTTTGCAGCATAGGGTGGATGGGACATTTCCAGATCAAGTGGCCCACACTAAGTCAGAACCCAGAGTGTAAACAGCAGCAGCTACAAACAAGAAAGCCTTGCATCTGCTCAGCTCTATCTCTGCACATACTATGAGGTAATCCCAGGCCAACACTTAGCTTCTCTGGACTGCAATTTCTTCATCTTCAAAAAAGGACTTAATACCTGCTCTATTCCTTAACAAACCTCCCCCAAACTTCTGAGGTAGGATGGTATATGGGAACTTTAAATAAAAAAAGGTAATACGAGATAATTTGTTATTAATTTTTGCCTCCCAAAATTCATCAGAATCATAGTAACAGCTGTTTAACCTGTGTAAAAGAAACAAGCAAAATAATAAAACATATGACTGTTATTAAAATATTTAAGTGCCAATACTCAACTCTAGCATCACCATTTCTGCAGTTTCATTCCTGATTCTCCACCCATGCCACTCTTTCCTTGACAAAAGATACTTGTCCTTATGTTGCCACTGCATCCTGTAGCTACTTCCTGATTGCACATACCCCAAGGAATTAAAGCTATTTGATTGCTTGTTTGTTACCCCTGCTAGACTGTGAGCTCATTGTGGGCTTGCTATAACCCAAACTTAATTTAGTGCCTGCCACACAACTCCTGCTATAGGTGTCTTGGAAGGTGAGAGGAATGGGAAGCCTCCTGACCTGTGTTCTTTTCTCAGCTCTGAACCTCACCAATGCCATGAGCTTGCACAAATCCCTTTTCTTCAGTGAAATGAGGACAATAGACTAACTCACAACAGGCCAACTACTGCACCTCAGGCCAATCTAGTTCTCAAACATGGTTTTTGGTCTGATAGCAGTTGGCAACCATAGTGTTAAAAAGAAACATAAATGGGGACACCTGAGTGGCTCAGTTGGTTAAGCAGCTGCCTTCGGCTCAGGTCATGATCCCAGCGTCCTGGGATCGAGTCCCACATTGGGCTCCTTGCTCGGCAGGGAGCCTGCTTCTCCCTCTGCCTCTGCCTGCCACTCTGTCTGCCTGTGCTCGCTCTCTATCCCTCTCTCTCTCTGACAAATAAATAAATAAAATCTTTAAAAAAAAAAAAAACATAAATGAATTATGCATATTTAGATATCAGAAAATATCATATAAAATTAGTATTTTCAGTTTCTCTTTTAAAAACGAGAAGCTCTCGCAGCACTGGGCTACCACTCCTTCTACCCATGATCAGTGGAGCGGCTGGATGCTGCCTGGTCCACCATAGTCCCAATACCCTCCTTTTTTTTTTTTTTTTTAAGATTTTATTTATTTATTTGACAGAGACACAGCAAGAGAGGGAACACAAGCAGGAGGAGTGACAGAGGGAGAAGCAGGCTTTCCACAGAGCAGGGAGTCCAATGCAGGGCTCGATCCCAGGACTCTGGGATCACGACCTGAGCTAAAGGCAGACTCCTAATAAATGAACTACCCAGGAGCCCGACTTGTCCTTCTTACTCTGGCCCAGTCACCCGTTTATTTTATCTGCCTCAGTCCTTACATACATTCAAGTTTTCTAAATTCATTCTAGCTCTAATAATATCACTCTAGGTCTCTAGGAATCCTCTCCTAACCAGATAAAAACACACACACGCACACTTGCACATGCACAAATTTCTTACCATTGGAACAGAAAGCTCTGAGGTCTACTGCTGCTACCATACCATTCAGCTATCCTCATTTCAGGCTGAAATCTTTGGAAATTAATGAATGAAAGGAATGTAGATCAAATACAGGGAAAAAAAGGAAGGAAGAGGAAGAGAGGGAAGTGTTAGCTACAAATAGTGTTACCAGACCTATCATAATATCATGTGAGGAAAATTAGATAGTTTTACAGCGCCAGATTTTCCACCCAGCAATCATTTTGTCTATGATCCTAAAAACATACATAATAGCTGATGTGAGAAATTGGAGGTTAATCATCAGAAGTTATTGTGGCTTTGGGTGTCACTCCCACTGGGGTTCTCTCCCTCCCTCTCCCCATGGCCTTTTTGCAAGGAGCTGCAACTAGCAATTTGAAATTTACACACCTTCACAAATGGGTTGCCCCCATCTGTAGCATATCCATAACCTCCCAAGGCAAAGCTGCCATTATTTACAGTATAATCAGTGGCACAGCAGGTGCAGAAAGGAGGAGAGAGCCAGGTACATATTACTAAGAAGCATCATAAGTCCAACATATTGATTGTCTCTAGCAAGTACGGCCCCAGGAAATTTAAAATAGCACATCTTAATGTGCATGGCACACATCTGTTATACCCATGGTGGTGTTTGATTGGACAGATCAACAACTCAGCCTGCATTTTCTCTCCAGCTTCCTTCCTACTCTAGCTAGATTGGTTAGAGCACAGAGCCCAGAACAGGCTCTGTCTTCAGAATCTTCAGCCAGTCACTTACAGAACTATCTGCATGCCCAAATTCCCAGGGCTTCCCCCTTCCCAAAAACTTCTAGTTACTATAAGAAAACAATTTTATTAAGCACGCTGTGCATTAGTATTCTTATCCCACACCATGGTCTTTTGAAACTAATCCATCAGCTAATGAAGAGCAGAAAAGTCTTAT
>NW_019155641.1:1218-5043 GCF_002288905.1 Enhydra lutris kenyoni | reverse complement strand
ACCAACTTATGGCCCAAAGTGTGGCCCCTAGCCATACAATAGAATCCGTCTGGTCTCGAGAAGGAAACCCTGCTCTTGAGAACGGGGACCAACCCTCAGCCTAGGAGATTCCTGCATGGCCCCAGAGCCACAGCCACATTCTAAGGTCTCCCTGGACACCAAGCAGCATTGGGACCCGTCAGACTGAGAACCTCTGTCAACTCAGATCACTTGGAACGTCGAACCAGAGGCAGCGGATCAAAGCTGCCCTGTTCCTTGGCTGCTGTGGTAACTCGAGGTGGGGTTTCCAAGCATCCATTCGGAGAGCTCTGCTGTCGAATCTTTCCATGTGGGAGACCTCTAAGCTGACTTCCCCTGTCCTTCAGAAGGACAACTTGTGGTTTCGAGCAACTCACAAGCTCCAGCTTGGATAAGCCTCCAAGGCTTATTGAGGCCACCCGAGCATTTGTTGTCCATCATGGACACAAATTTCAGTGTGAGCAGACCTCTCACCCTCGCCCATCCTCAGGTGCTGGATATCTTGAAACAGCTGCTGCACATTGGAACTGTCATGCCCTCGGCACTGAACATATCCATAGCTTGTGTTTTCAGATTTCGATCCTCACAAGCGTTGCCAGCAGGCCCTCCACCTTGGGAATTCTGGAGTCACAAAGCTGTCTTCTACCTGGCCAATAGAAAGAAGAAATATCCTATAGGTCTGCCCAAAACCCCAAATGAGCGTCCAACCACACGGCCCTCAAGGGCACTCTGATATCATAGGTCGTCCTGTTAACTAATGCTTGTGTAACACAGCCCGAGACCCAATCCCCTGTTGGCCAGCCAGATAGCGGGACCCATATCCTGCAGGTGGGAACTGCCTTGGCCCGAGCCCGTTATTTCCATCCAACCTGGGTATGCAGGTATCTGACCCCAGAAGGTAGTGCAAAACCCTGCCCTTGTGTGTACCTGAAGCACAACAGAGTCCTCCTCCTTCCCCAGGGCAGGAAAGTGGATGTTGATATGGTTGTACTACTTTCAGAGTGGTAGCCACCTGCATGGCACATGAGACCACGCCCACTCAGGAGGGGCAACTGGGCACAAACAGGCATTGTGACTCTTAGCCTGAGACCCCTTTCAAGCACAGCCTGTCGGGGCTGAACTGGATCCCAAAGAGAGAACCTATTGTGCCCCTAGACGCAAATCATAAACGTTGGTGGGGTTGTCCAGGCCACGTGATCCACAACCTGTCTCTGGAATCCCTGTTTGGGCAGGACCACTGAGATGGAAATCAGCACTCTTCCCTTCCCCCAGAAAAACACCAAACTCTTGGGACCTGGCAGAATCCCCAGAAAGGGAGAATATCCCATGGACCCATGAGCTCACCCGTCCATTCCGAGACCATCCTAGGTATACAGTCCAGAGAGAAAAGCCTCTGCTACTGCCTCCCAGGCACCCGAGTTTCACATCCTGAGGAGCTGCTTTCAGGGACTGCACATCGGGCCTGCCATAACCTCGCCCCTCATTCTTCCCCGAGTTGCTGTCTGGAGACCTCGTTCCCAAAGCCTTGACCACATGCCCTCCAGGATGGGACCCCCAGAACCACGCCGGATCACTGGGCCTGCTCTCCGAAGAAACTCTGTCCGTCTCAGGTGCCCAAACCATCCAGAATGGGAGAAACCTCCAAGGCACCTGAACCCACCCCAATTTCATAGGCCGCTCTGGAAAAAAGGCGCAGTATGAGACACCGTCAGCACCTACCTCCAGGAAGACACGCACCTCAATGGGCCTGAGTCTGAAGATTCAACGTGACATGCCCCTAGGACCTCATCCAAAAGCTAGCTTGGGTTTTCAGGCCTCTGTCCCTCCATCCTGTTCTGCAGAACCAACATTTGGCCAACCGTTTGGTCCCTTAGCCATACAGTAGAACACCTCTGGTCCCGAGAAGGAAACTTTGATGTTGGGAAAGGGGTCTAACCCACAGGCTAGGAGGTTCCTGCATGGCCCCAGAGCTACCGCGACATTCTAAGGTCTCCCTAGACACCAAGCAGCATTGTGACCCGTCAGACTGAGAACCTCCGTCAACTCAGATCCCTTGGAACTGCGATGCAGAGCCACTGGATCAAAGCGGCCCTGTTCCTAGGCTTCAGTGGTAACGGAGGTGGAGTTTCCAGGCATCCATTCGGAGAGCTCTGCTCTCGAATCTTTCCATATGGGAACCCTAAGCCCTCTAACTGGACTTCCCTTGTCCCGCTGAAGGACACCTTGCTGTTTGGAGCAGCTCACAAGCTCCAGCTTCGGAAAGCCGCCAAGGCTTCTTGAGGCCGCACGAGCATTCGTGGGCCATCATGGATACAAATTCCAGCGTGAGCAGACATCTCACACTCGATCGTCCTCAGGTGCTTGAGATCTCGAAACAGACTCTGCACATTGGAACTGTTATGGCCTCGGCACTGAACATAAGCATAGCTTTGTTTTCAGACTTCCATCCTCACACACCTTGCCAGCAGGCCATCCATATTGGGAATTCTGGAAAAACAAAGCTGTCTTTTGCCTGCCCACCGGAAGGAAGAAATGCCCTACGGGTCTGCCCAGAATCCGCAGATGAGGGTCTAGCAGCATGGCCCTCAAGGGCACCCTGATATCATAGGCCGCCCTGTGAACTGGTGCTCTGTCTGACACAGCCCGAGCCCCGGCTTCCTGTCAGCCGGCCACATAGCGCGACCCATTACCTACAGGTGGGCTCTGTCTTGGTCAGAGCCCCTTATCTCCTGCGAACCTGGGTATGCAGGTATCTGACCCCAGAAGGTAGCGCAAATACCTGCCTATGAGGGAACCTGAATCACAGCAGAGTACTCCTCCTTCCTCATGGCAGGAATGTGGATGTGGAGATGGTTGTAGTACTCTAGAGTGCGAGCCAGCGACATGGGCCATAGACCACGCCCACTCAAGAGGGGCAGCTGGGCACAAGCAGGCATTGTGACCCTCAGCCTGAGACCCCTTTAAAGCACACCCTGTTGGGGGCTGGACCAGGAAGCCAGAGAGCAGGCCTCTCGTGCCTCTTGGCCCAAATACGAACTCTTGGTGGGGTTGTCCAGGCCACGTGACCCACAACCCCACTCTGAAATCCTTGTTCGGGCGGGACCCCTGGCGTGGAAAACAGCACTCTTCCCTTCCCCCAGGAAGACAGCAAAGTCTTGGGAGCCGGGGAAAAACCCCAGATTGGTAGAACCTCCAATGGACCCATGTAGCTACCCTGTCATTCTGAGTCCATCCTGGATATAGGGTCCAGACAGAAAAGCCTCTGTTACTGCTCCCAGGCATCCGAATTGCAAATCCTGAGGAGCTGCTTTCAGGGTCTGCAGATCGGTCCTGCCATAACTTCGCTCTAAGTCTTCCCCGAGTTGCTGTCTGAAGACTTGGTTCCCAAAGCCGTGACCACATGCCCTCCAGGATGGCACCTCCAGAACCAAACAGCATCACTGGGCCTGCTCTCCCGAGGGAACTCTGCACATCTCAGTTGCCCAAACCTTCCAGAATGGGAGAAAGTTTCAAGCCACCTGAACCCACACCAATTTCATAGGCTGCTCTGGAAAAAATGCGCAGTCTGACTGACACACCTTCGGCACCTACCTCCAGGAAGACACGCACGTCAATGGGCCTGATTCCGAAGATTAATCCTGACATGCCACTAGGACCTCATCCAAAACCTAGCTTAGATTTTAAGGCCTCTGTCCCTCCGGCCTGTTCTGGAAAACCAACATATGTCCCAACGTGTGGTCTCTGAGCCATACAGTAGAACCCCTCTGGTCCCAAGAAGGAAACTTTGCTCTTGGGAACGGGGTCCCA
>NW_019155641.1:0-1118 GCF_002288905.1 Enhydra lutris kenyoni | reverse complement strand
GTTTGGAGCAGCTCACAAGCTCCAGCTTCGGAAAGCCGCCAAGGCTTCTTGAGGCCGCACGAGCATTTGTGGGCCATCATGGATACAAATTCCAGCGTGAGCAGACATCCCACACTCGTTCGTCCGGTGCTTGAGATCCCGAAACAGACGCTGCACATTGGAACTCTTATGACAACGGCACTGAACATAAGCATAGCTTTGTTTTCAGACTTCCATCCTCAAACACCTTGCCAGCAGGCCATCCATATTGGGAATTCTGGAAAAACAAAGCTGCCTTCTGGCTGCCCACCGGAAAGTAGAAATGCCCTACGGGTCTGCCCTGAATCCCCATATGAAGGTCCAGCAGCATGGCCCTCAAGGGCTCCCTGATATCATAGGCCGCCCTGTGAACTGATGCTCTGTCTGACACAGCCCGAGCCCCGGCCACCTGTCAGCCAGCCATATAGCGCGACCCATATCCTGCAGGTGGGCTCTGTCTTGGTCAGAGCCCGTCATTTCCTGCAAACCTCGGTATGTAGGTATCTGACCCCTTAGTTAGCGCAAATTCTTGCCTATGGGGGAACCTGAATCACAGCAGAGTACTCCTCCTTCCTCATGGCAGGAATGTGGATGTTGAGATGGTTGTACTACTCTAGAGTGGGAGTCAGCTACATGGCCCATGAGACCACGCCCACTAAGGAGGGGCAGCTGGGAACAAGCAGGCATTGGGACCCTCATCCTGAGACCACTTTAAAGCACACCCTCTTGGGGGCTGGACCAGGAAGCCAGAGAGCAGGCCTCTCGTGCCTCTTGGCCCAAATCCTAACCCTTGGTGGTGTTGTCCAGGCAACGTGACCCACAAACCCACTCTGGAATCCTTGTTTGGGCGGGAACCCTGACGTGGAAAACAGCACTCTTCCCTTCCCCCAGAAAGACAGCAAACTCTTGGGAGCCGGGGAAAACCCCAGATAGGAAGAACCTCCCATGGTCCCAGGTAGCAACCCTATTATTCCGAGGCCATCCTGGATATAGAGTCCAGACAGAAAAGCCTCTGCTGCTGCTCCCAGGCATCCGAATTTCAAATCCTGAGGAGCTGCTTTCAGGGTCTGCAGATCGGTCCTGCCATAACTTCGCTCCTA
>NW_019155640.1:0-5043 GCF_002288905.1 Enhydra lutris kenyoni | reverse complement strand
TGGCCCCAACAGGGCAGGTGGTGCCACTGCTCTTGCTGAAGCGTGAAATCCAGCACCAGGAGTGGAGTGGGCTAGCTTTGTGTCCGAAGATACAGCAGGCGCCACAGTGGGAGCTGGGGCAAATTGATGAGGTGGTTCAGGATCTTTCTCTGGGCCTAGAGCTGTAGCTCTTTGAAAAGAAAATATCATCAGCATTATTGACTTCCCATGTCCCTTCTAAAAAAAGGAAACTTTTCCCAGCACTCAATGTCTTCTGTGTCCAGGAAGCAATACTTGGGAGGTCTCCCTGACTAAAGACCATGGGGACAGGGATATGAGACTACTCACCCCTCTCAACTCAAGTGTACTCTAGGCTTGGTCATTGTTGCCCAACCAGCCCCATCCACAGGCCCACATCAGTCAACCCAGCCCTCCTCACTCCCAGACTCTGTCTCTGTGGACTCAAGCTGCTGCAGGTGTGAGATCAGAAGCTGGGTATGGTGCTCCAAATCTGAGCCTGTCATACTGAGCCCCAGGTATGCCAGCAGCATATTCAGGCTGGGAAATTCTGGTGGCTGGATAAAACCTCGAGCTATTATTCTAGCCATGTGTGCAAGATAGATGAGATGGCCCTGGGAAGAGATAGTTGGGCAGAGGAGTGAAAGGACAGGCCACCCTCCAAAACCAATATCCCAGGGAATTCCTGTGGGAACCTGGGTCCCTGGGCTTCCAGCTCCTGTCAAAGACCAGTCCTAGTCTTTGTCCACCTGTGATCTGGCAGTCTTGCCTGAGACAGGTCTTGTCATAGACGACAAGGTGTAAAAAGACACTATGAGTGTGAGTACTGATTAATCCTGTGAGTATTTCTGTCCTTCTTAGGGGAGCTGGACACACTCCTCAGTCTGTCTCCTTGTCCACTTGCCACAGAATTCAACTGCATGTTCACAGGGAGGTGTGGTGTCCGGCCTCTTAATTACCCTCGCTGCACATGCCACTGTGCTGTGAAGATCCAACCAAGGAGGGAACTAAGGCACTCTGTCTCTAGCTAGGCCTTCCCAGGACCCTCTCAGTACCTCAAATGTTACTTCCTCTGCCCTTGTCCTGCCTCTTTCACTAGTTTTGCGGAGTGGGTCTCCTTCCACTGACACTATTCTCCCACAGGGTGGGGAATGTCTGGTCCCTGAGCTCTCACTGGGTCTTCTGAGCAGCCTCTGGGCACCCAGTGTCGGGGTTCCAACAGATTGCTAAGTGTGATGTTTCCTACAGCCTCTGTTCTGATTCCCTGGATTGGTGTAGAGTCAGGCTAGGAGGAGGCTGGGTGGGGAAAGACTCTCTTAGGGTCTAAAGCTGTCCTCCAGCCCCTTCTGCTCTGCAAAGGTGCCCACATCAACAGTTCCCCCAGGCCCCTTCATTTCTCCAGAAGGAACTCTCAGACCTTCACCCTTAAGGAGGAATCACAGATGTGTGGGAAGAAGGTCCAAGAGTCCTCCAACTCACAGTTCCCTGGCTTATATGGGGGTGAGAGAATGCCCTCATTCATCAGCCAAATCTCACTTACATATTCTGCTTCTCCTAGGCTCTGTGGACCTCATCATAGCTGGAGAAAATACACCCATATCTATTTTTAAACCTTTTTTAAAAATATTTCATTTATTTAGTTGACAGAGAGAGAGAGAGAGAGAGAGAGACCACAAGTAGGCAGAGAGACAGTCAGAGAGAGAAGGGGAATCAGGCTCCACACTGAGCAGAGAGCCCGATATGGGGCTCAATGCGGGAATTAACCCAGGACCCAGAGACCACGACCCTACCTGAAGGCAGAGGCTTAACCCACTGAGCCACCCAGGTGCTGAAACACCAATATCTAGTGGAAGCCATGGGTCATCACATAAAATGTCCTGTGGATGTTAACTCTCATCTTGTCCAGTGTCACTGTTTGTCCCCTAACTTGTCTGGAGCCCTGGGGTGCTGTCTGTTCTGTGCAGGGTTCACAATCAGCTCCTAGAGGATTGCCTGCGATGAGTGGGACTTCGTGAATGCTTCCTGAATGAAAAGGCCCCAACCAGCGCATCACAAATGTCTCAGTGGGCCTGGACCCCCTGCTCACCCCTGAGGACACCTACTCTGGTTTTGCCCAGGCACAGTCCTCAGATAGAGTCTCATATCTCCTTAAAAAAAAAAAACAAAAAACAAAAAAAACAAAACAATAAATTACTTTTCAGTGTTCCAGATTTCATTGCATATGCACCACTCCCATCCTCCATGCAATGGGTGCCCTCCATAATACCCACCACCAGGCTCACCCAACCTCCCACCCTTGCCCCTCCAAAACCCTCAGATTGCTTTTCAGAGTCCACAGTCTCTCATGGTTCATCCCCCCCTCCAATTTCCCCCAAGTCCCTTCTCTTCTCCATCTCCCCATGTCCTCCATGTTATTCCTTCTGCTCCACAAATAAGTGAAACCATATGATAATTGACTCTCTCCACTTGACTTATTTCACTTAGCATAATATCTTCCAGTCCTGTTCATGTTGATACAAAAGTTGGGTAATCATCCTTTCTGATGGAGGCATAATAGCGTATATGGACCATATCTTCCTTTTCCATTTGTCCATTGAAGGGCATCTTGATTCTTTCCACAGTTTGGCGACTGTGGCCATTCGTGCTAAGAGCATTGGGGTACGTGTGGTCCTTCTTTTCACTACATCTGTATATTTGGAGTAAATACCCAGTAGTGCAATTGCAGGGTCATAAGGAAGCTCTATTTGACATTGTTTTAAATTTGACAAATCCCTGAAAATTTTTTGGAACAGTGTCAAGTTGCAAAATTAAAATATATATTTATCTATATCTATATCTATCTACATATAGATATATACGCAATTTATTTATTTGGCAGAGTGAGATAACCATAGAGGGAATACAAGCAGGAGCAGGAGAGGGAGAAGCAGGCTTCCCACTGAACAGGGAGCCCAATGTGGGGCTTGATCCCAGGACCCTGGGATCATGACCTGAGCCAAAGGCAGACACTAAATGACTGAACCACTCAGGTGTCCCTAAAAATATTTTAAAGTGATATTATTCAGGTATGTTTTATGAAATGAGTGACCTCCCTATGCTCTGAAAGAGCATTTCAATTTGACAAACATCTGAGAACTGATTAGAATTACTCCGGGTTCTCAGTGTCTTGTCTCCTAGATCATCTGTGGTAAAAGTGCAATATAGAAAAAAAGCTACAATGGAAAGTCTTCTCACAAATATTCTACTACTTTCCTTGTAAATACACCACCTTTCTGCTGAATGAAATCTGACGTAACTTTCAGTGGAGTAGATATCTAGGAAGTTTATTTTTATAAAGGTGATAAGTGAGGTAATTTTTATCAATAGGAGAATGTAGGTCATGGATGTTTTGCTTTAAATCTCATAAAGATATAAAATAGCATCATTATTACATTTTAAATAAAATGTATTTTTTCACTCTTCATATTTTATTAAGATTCCTATAAGTAACCAAATGATTATTTTTAAAATTTAATTTAATTTTTTCTGAGTTCCAAGATCAATTATTTATGTGCCACACTCAGTGCTCCATGCAATACATGCCCTCCTTAATACCCACCACCGGGCTCACTTATTCCCCAATCCTCGCCCCTCCAAAACCCTCAGTTTGTTTGTCAGAGCCACAGTCTCTCATGCTTCGGGTCCTCTTCCAATTCCCCCAATTCACTTTTCCTTTCATTCCACTAATGTCCTCCATGTAATTTCCTATGCACCACAAGTAAGTGAAACCATATAATAATTGACTCTCTCTGCTTGACTTATTTCCCTAACCATAATGTCCTCCAGTCCTCCATATTAATACAAGTTAGGTATTCATCCCTCCTGATGGCTGCATAATATTCCATTGTATATATGGACCATATCTTCTTTATCCATTGTCTGTTGAAGGGCTTCTTGACTCTTTCCTGTTTGGTGACTGTGGCCATTGTTGCTGTGAACATTGGTGTACAGATATACCTTCTGTTCACTACATCTGTATCTTTGGGGTGAATACCCAGTAGTGCAATTGCAGGGTCATAGGGAAGCTCTGTTTTTACTTTCTTAAGACTTCTCCACACTGTTTTCCAAAGCGGCTGCAACAACTTACATTTCCATCAACAGTGTAAGAGGGTTCCCCTTTCTCCACATCCTCTCCAACACTTGTTGTTTCCTGTCCTGCTAATTTTAGCCATTCTAACTGGTGTAAGGTCGTGTCTCAATGTAATTTTAATTTGAATCTCCCTGATGGCTAGTGATGATGAAAATTTTTTTCATGTGTCTGATAGTCATTTGTATGTCTTCCATGGAGAAGTGTCTGTTCATGTCTTCAGCCCATTTTTTGAAATGATTATCTGTTTTGTGTGTGTTGAGTTTAAGAAGTTCTTTATATATCCTGGATATCAGCCTTTTATCTATACTCTCATTTGCAAATATCTCCCATTCCATGGGTTGCCTCTTTGGCTTGTTTACTGTTTCCTTTGCTGTGCAGAAGCTTTTGATCTTGATGAAGTCCCAAAAATTCATTTTCACTTTTGTTTCCTTTCTTTGGAGACATATCTTGAAAGAAGTTGCTGTGGCTGATGTCGAAGAGGTTATCCTCTAGGATTCTGATGGATTCCTGCCTCACATTGAAGTCTTTTATGCATTTTGAGTTTAGCTTTGTGTATGGTGTAAGAGGATAGTCAAGCTTCATTCTTCTACACATAGCTGTCCAATTTTTCCAGCACCATTTATTGAAGAGACCATCTTTTTTCCCACTGGATATTTCTCCCTGCTTTGTCAAAGATTATTTGACCATAGAGTTTTGGGTCCATATCTGGACTCTCTCCTCTCTTCCACTTGTTTATGTGTCTGTTTTTGGGTCATTACCATGCTTTCTTGGTGAGCAAAGCTTTGTAACAAAGGTTGAAATCAGGCAACGTGATGCCCCCGGTTTTGTTTTTCTTTTTGAAAACATCCTTAGCAATTTGGGATCTTTTCCGGTTCCATGCAAATTTTAGAATTGTTTGTTCCAGCGCTTTGAAGATG
>NW_019155639.1:0-5045 GCF_002288905.1 Enhydra lutris kenyoni | reverse complement strand
GCTACCTTCTGGGGTCAGATACCTGCATACCCAGGTTCGCAGGAGATATCGGGCTCTGACTATGACAGAGCCCACCTGCAGGATATGGGTCGCGCTATGTGGCTGGCTGACAGGAGGCGGGGCTCGGGCTGTGTCACACAGAGCATCAGTTCACAGGGCGGCCTATGATATCAGGGTGCCCTTGAGGGCCATGCTGCTGGACCTTAATCTGGGGATTCTGGGCAGACCCGTAGGGCATTTCTTCCTTCCGGTGGGCAGGCAGAAGGCAGCTTTGTTTTTCCAGAATTCCCAATATGGATGGCCTGCTGGCAAGGTGTGTGAGGATGGAAGTCTGAATACAAAGCTATGTTTATGTTCAGTGCCGAGGCCATAAAAGTTCCAATGTGCAGCGTCTTTTTCGAGATCTCAAGCACCTGCGGACAATCGAGTGTGAGATGTTTGCTCACGCTGGAATTTGTATCCATGATGGCCAACGAATTCTTGTGCGGCCTCAAGAAGCTGTGGCGGCTTTCCCAAGCTCGAGCTTGTGAGCTACTCCAAACAGCAAGGTGTTCTTCAACGGGACAGGGCAAGTCCAGTTAGAGGGCTCCAGGGTCCCCATATGGAAAGATTAGATACCAGAGCTCTCTGAATGGATGCCTGGAAACTCCACCTCCGTTACCACTGAAGCCTAGGAGCCACTTTGATCCAGTGGCTCTGCTTCGCAATTCCAAGGTATCTGAGATGACGGAGGTTCTCAGTCTGACGGGTCACAATGCTGCTTGGTGTCCAGGGAGACCTTAGAATGTGTCGTTAGCTCGGGGGCCCTGCAGGAACCTCCTAGTCTGTTGGTGGGACCCCGTTCCCAAGAGCAAAGTTCCCTTCTCGGGGCCAGAGGGGTTCTACAGTATGGCTCAGGGACCACACGTTGGGCCATATGTTGGTTTTCCAGAACAGGCCGGAGGGACTGAGGCCTGAAAACCTAAGCTAGGTTTTGGATGAGGTCCTAGGGGCATGTCAGATTGAATCTTCGGACTCAGGCCCATTGACGTGCGTGTCTTCCTGGAGGTAGGTGCTGACGGTGTCTCATACTGCGCCTTTTTTCCAGAGCGGCCTATAAAATTGGGGTTTGTTCAGGTGCCTTGCAGGTTTCTCCCATTCTGGATGGTTTGGGCAAGTGAGACGGGCAGAGTTTTCGGGAGAGCAGGTCCAGTGATGCGGTGTGGTTCTGGGGGTCACATCCTGGAGGGCACGTGGTCAAGGCTTTGGGAACGAAGTCTTCAGACAGCAACACGGGGATGAATTAGGGGCGAGGTTATGGCAGGCCCGATGTGCAGACCCTGAAAGCAGCTCCTCAGGATTTGAAATTCGGGTGCCTGGGATGCAGTAGCAGAGGCTTTTCTCTCTGGACTATATACTTAGGAAGATCTCGGAATGGACAGGTGAGCATATGGGTCCATGGGATATTCTCCCTTTCTGGGTTTCTGCCAGGATCCCAAGATTTTGGTGTTTTTCTGGGGGAAGGGAAGAGTGCTCTTTTCCATCTCAGGGGTCCTGCCCATACAGCGATTCCAGAGACGTGTTGTGGGTCACGTGGCCAGGACAACCCCACCAAGGGGTAGGATTTGGGTCTAGGGGCACAATAGGTTCTCTCTGTGGGATCCTGGTCCAGCCCCGACAGGCTGTGCTCGAAAGGGGTCTCAGGCTAAGAGTCACAATGCCTGTTTGGGCCCAGTTGCACCTCCTGAGTGGTCGTGGTCTCATGGGCCATGAAGCTGGCTCCCACTTTAGAGTACTACAACCATCTCCACATCAACATTCCTGCCATGAGGAGGGAGGAGTACTCCGCTGTGATTCAGGTTCCCCCTTAGGCAGGGATTTGCGCTACCTTCTGGGGTCAGATACCTGCATACCCAAGTTCGCAGGAGATGACGGGCTCTGACCAAGACAGAGCCCACCTGCAGGATATGGGTCATGCTATGTGGCTGGCTGACAGGAGGCCGGGGCTCGGGCTGTGTCACACAGAGCATCAGTTCACAGGGCGGCCTATGATATCAGGGTGCCCTTGAAGGCCGTGTGGTTGGACGCTCATTTGGGGTTTTCGGCAGACCTGTAGGACATTTCTTCTTTCTGTTGGCCAGGTAGAAGGCAGCTTTGTGACTCCAGAATTCCCAAGGTAGAGGGCCTGCTGGCAAAGCTTGTGAGGATCGAATTCTGAAAACACAAGCTATGGTTATGTTCAGTGCCGAGGGCATGACAGTTCTAATGTGCAGCAGATGTTTCAAGATCTCCAGCACCTGAGGATGGGCGAGGGTGAGATGTCTGCTCACACTGGAATTTGTATCCATGATGGCCAACGAATGATCGGGTGGCCTCTAGAAGCCTTGGAGGCTTAACCAAGCTGGAGCTTGTGAGCTGCTCCAAACCACAAGGTTTCCTTCTGCGGGACAGGGGAAGTCAGGTTAGAGGTCTCCCACATGGAAAGATTCGACAGCAGAGCTCTCCGAATGGATGCCTGGAAACCCCACCTCGCGTTACCACAGCAGCCAAGGAACAGGGCAGCTTTGATCCGCTGCCTCTGGTTCGAAGTTCCAAGGGATCTGAGTTGACAGAGGTTCTCAGTCTGACGGGTCACAATGCTGCTTGGTGTCCAGGGAGACCTTAGAATGTGGCTCTGGCTCTGGGGCCATGCAGGAGTCTCCTACGCTGAGGGTTGGTCCCCGTTCTCAAGAGCACGGTTTCCTTCTGGAGACCAGAGGGATTCTATTGTATGCCTAGGGGCCACACGTTGGGCCATAAGTTGGTTTTCCAGAAGAGGACTGAGGGACAGAGGCCTGGAAATCTAAGCTAGGTGTTGGATGAGGTTCTAGGGGCATATCAGGTTCAATCTTCAGATTCAGGTCCATTGACGTGCGTTTCTTCCTGCAGGTAGGTGCTGAAGGTGTGTCAGTCAGACTGCGCATTTTTTCCAGAGCAGCCTATGAAATTGGTGTGGATTCAGGTGCCTTGAACGATTGTCCCATTCTGGAAGGTTTGGGCAACAGAGATGTGCAGAGTTCCCTTGGGAGAGCAGGCCCAGTGAGCTTGTTTGGTTCTGGAGGTCCCATCCTGGAGGGCATGTGGACACGGCTTTAGGAACCAAGTCTTCAGAAAAAAACTCGGGGAAGACTTAGGAACGAAGTTATGGCAGGCCCGATCTGCAGACCCTGAAAGCAGCTCCTCAGAATTTGCAATTCGGATGCCTGGGAGCAGTAGCAGAGGCTTTTCTGTCTGGACTCTATGTCTAGGATGGCCTCGGTATGATAGGGTTGCTACATGGGTCCATGGGAGATTCTTCCTATCTGGGGTTTTTCCCCGGCTCCCAAGAATTTGCTGTCTTTCTGGGGAAGGGAAGAGTGCTGTTTTCCACGTCAGGGGTCCCGCCCAAACAAAGATTCCAGAGTGGGGTTGTGGGTCACGTGGCCTGGACAACCCCAACAAGGGTTCGGATTTGGGCCAAGAGGCACGAGAGGCCTGCTCTCTGGCTTCCTGGTCTAGCCTCCATCAGGGTGTGCTCTAAAGGGGTCTCAGGCTGAGGATCACAAGGCCTGCTTGGGTCCAGCTGCCACTCTTAAGTGGTGTGGTCTCATGGGCCATGTAGCTGGCTCCCACTCTAGAGTACTACAACCATCTCCACATCCACATTCCTGCCATGAGGAAGGAGGAGTACTCTGCTGTGATTCAGGTTCCCCCATAGGCAGGGATTTGCGCTACCTTCTGGGGTCAGATACCTGCATACCCAGGTTCGCAGGAGATATCGGGCTCTGACCAAGACAGAGCCCACCTGCAGGATATGGGTCGCGCTATGTGGCTGGCTGACAGGAGGCGGGGCTCGGGCTGTGTCACACAGAGCATCAGTTCACAGGGCGGCCTATGATATCAGGGTGCCCTTGAGGGCCATGCTGCTGGACCTTAATCTGGGGATTCTGGGCAGACCCGTAGGGCATTTCTTCCTTCCGGTGGGCAGGCAGAAGGCAGCTTTGTTTTTCCAGAATTCCCAATATGGATGGCCTGCTGGCAAGGTGTGTGAGGATGGAAGTCTGAATACAAAGCTATGTTTATGTTCAGTGCCGAGGCCATAAAAGTTCCAATGTGCAGCGTCTTTTTCGAGATCTCAAGCACCTGCGGACAATCGAGTGTGAGATGTTTGCTCACGCTGGAATTTGTATCCATGATGGCCAACGAATTCTTGTGCGGCCTCAAGAAGCTGTGGCGGCTTTCCCAAGCTCGAGCTTGTGAGCTACTCCAAACAGCAAGGTGTTCTTCAACGGGACAGGGCAAGTCCAGTTAGAGGGCTCCAGGGTCCCCATATGGAAAGATTAGATACCAGAGCTCTCTGAATGGATGCCTGGAAACTCCACCTCCGTTACCACTGAAGCCTAGGAGCCACTTTGATCCAGTGGCTCTGCTTCGCAATTCCAAGGTATCTGAGATGACGGAGGTTCTCAGTCTGACGGGTCACAATGCTGCTTGGTGTCCAGGGAGACCTTAGAATGTGTCGTTAGCTCGGGGGCCCTGCAGGAACCTCCTAGTCTGTGGTGGGACCCCGTTCCCAAGAGCAAAGTTCCCTTCTCGGGGCCAGAGGGGTTCTACAGTATGGCTCAGGGACCACACGTTGGGCCATATGTTGGTTTTCCAGAACAGGCCGGAGGGACTGAGGCCTGAAAACCTAAGCTAGGTTTTGGATGAGGTCCTAGGGGCATGTCAGATTGAATCTTCGGACTCAGGCCCATTGACGTGCGTGTCTTCCTGGAGGTAGGTGCTGACGGTGTCTCATACTGCGCCTTTTTTCCAGAGCGGCCTATAAAATTGGGGTTTGTTCAGGTGCCTTGCAGGTTTCTCCCATTCTAGATGGTTTGGGCAAGTGAGACGGGCAGAGTTTTCGGGAGAGCAGGTCCAGTGATGCGGTGTGGTTCTGGGGGTCCCATCCTGGAGGGCACGTGGTCAAGGCTTTGAAAACGAAGTCCTCAGACAGCAACTCGGGGATGAATTAGGGGCGAGGTTATGGCAGGCCCGATGTGCAGACC
>NW_019155638.1:3781-5049 GCF_002288905.1 Enhydra lutris kenyoni | reverse complement strand
AAACTGAGTGCTTCACATACCAGTTTATTTAATCCTCACAAACTTAACACACAGCATTACCTTCCTTTTAAGGACAAGGATAAAGCGCATAAAGGCCATGTATCTTCTCCAACGTCAAAGCTAGCAAGCTGAGGGACTAAAATTCAAACCCTGGTCTGTCTTATCCAGGAACCTATATGGACTTCCATAACACACATGAACAGACCAAAACTCTGGACCAAGGTTTTGCAAATCTCTATTAATATTACAACTAATTACTATAGGAAAAATCAAACACTTTTTTTTCTTTCTAAAAATGTCAAGATCAAGGTTAATTTAAAAAGCATTTTCACTGAACATGTCTTACGGCTTTTCCGGTCTGACATTTAAGTCGTGCTGTTTTTACATATGACTGCTAAGAGTAAGATCGAAAAGAACAATCTTTTACATGAGATTGATAAAAACAAGTTAACAAACTGCCCCCAAAGAGGAGCTGAGACCCAGACAATTTCAGGGGAAAATGTTCTTTCAAAGCCTTCCAGAACTGGACAATCCCTACAATATTAAACATTCCTAGACCATGTAAAGTTAAAGTACCTAGAAATTTTTAGCTTTAGGGGCGCCTGGGTGGCTCAGTGGATTAAAGCCTCTGCCTTTGGCTCAGGTCATGATACCAGGGTCCTGGGATTGAGCCCCACATCGGGCTCTCTGCTCAGTGGGGAGCCTGCTTCCCCCCCTCACTCTGCCTGCCTCTCTGCCTACTTGTGATCTCTCTGTGTCAAATAAATAAATAAAACCTTTTAAAAAAAGAAATTTTTAGCTTTAAATGATTGTATTATAAAAAGAAGAAAGGCTCAAGATCAGTGATACAGCTTTCGCCTTCAGAATGTAAGAATCTGAACTCATGGCTTTGTGGAGCACTCGGAGCCCATTCTCCCACAGCCCTCACACCGCCGTGAAAACCAAACTGCCACGGAGCGGCCCCTGCCTGTCTCCTGAAACCCCATCTTCGAGGCCAGGGACTTTCCACCAGGATTCTGGAGTGTTTCTCCTCCTTTGCCTCCTCCCAGATCTCCGAAATACATCCCCAGCCTAAACCTCTCCTCTGGACTCCAAGTGCCCTTTGGGCATCTGCACCCCTCCATTAAATGTGTGTCTTCAGTTTAACAGATCCAAACTGAACCCCTGATTTGCCCCAGAGCCTACTCTGGCCACAGAGCCTCAAGCATGTCTGTAACAAGCAACTCGATTCCTTCACGCACCCAGGCCAGACACCCTGGAGGCATCTT
>NW_019155638.1:1524-3231 GCF_002288905.1 Enhydra lutris kenyoni | reverse complement strand
CAGAGCACTTATCACCTTCTTTATGGTGCGTTGATTAAACTTTACCCTTTGTTTGCCTCTCCTGCACGAGAATATGTGCTATGTGATGACAGGGATTTCCTTTATTATTTATTATTCTATCCCCTGTATCTAGAACATAGCGAGCACTCAATAAGTATTTACAGAATAAGGGAAGAAAAAAGATGAAGAGAAAGAAAGAAACTGACTTGAATTTTCTCCTGAAAACTCTATAGTATCTTTTTAAAAACAACTTTTTGGGGGATACACAAAAATCAAATTAGAAAGTATAAAGAATTTGAAAATATTACTTACCAAAGTCCATTCTATCTTTCTGGTTTCTCTGAAGCAAACCCAAGAGGAGATTAGCCAAGTAAGGTGATGTTTCTCTGGTAATACTGGGGGAAAGGAAGAAAAAGACTCCAAGTGGTGAGTTTATATAGATTAACCACATGACTTTCGCCTTCATGATGGTAAGTGAGAATGTATATGCAGATTCACAAACACATCTTAAACCAAGAAGATCATGGTAAAGCCTCATTCCTTACAGAAGAAAAAGAAAACAAAAAACAAAACACTAAGCAACTGCCTTTGAGAAAGGGCATCCATTCGGGAGTTTCCTGCATTGTCCTTATTGATATTATCTGAGTATGTGCAGGCATAAAGCACTTCTGAAGCACAATCAGCCTGGCACTCATATTTGCCAGAACTCTCTATTAGAAGAAGAGCCACCTCCCGTTGTCTGGAAAAGGGCACAGCTCCGATTTGAGTGAGAAATAATACAGCTTCCTAAAATCCACTAAGGAAAAGACAAACCAATAGAAAAATGAGTAATAGGATGGTACAATTCACAGAATAAAAACTACAAAAGGACAAGAGACAAATGAAAGACCGCCAACTTTATTAGTAAAGAGAATAATGTAAATTAAAGAGCCAATTGGTCCCCTTCTGTTTGTGAGGCACCTGCTGTGATAACATCCCGTGTTGGTGAAACCGTGGGGAAACAAGAACTCTGTCATGGTGCTGCATTAGCTAATTGGGAGAGCATCCCTTGTGGTCTCCTAATTACATGTCCAGGAGTCTATCCTAAAGAAATACACAGGAGTGTACACCAACACACACACACTTCACTAAACACTGTTTGGAATAACCAAAAAATGAAAACAAGGATCTGATTAAACAAAATATGACACATTTAGCCATGGAACACTATGAACTGTTTAAAAGAATGAAGTAGTTCTCTATATCCTGATGCTAAATGGTGTCTATGATACACTGTACAGTAAAAAAAAAAAAAAGTTGCAGAACAATTTGCCAAGTATGATGTAATTTTTATGAAACATGTATGTGTACATATCTACAGGAGGTACAGAGCCAGCTCATGTCATCCTGGAGAGCAGGGAAGACCGAGGGAGGGACTGACCTCCTAGTTCACGCACATCTGTTCTGTTTGCATCTCCCTTCCCCCCAAGAACATGTAAAACTTCTGTAGTTTTTTTTTTTCCTTTTAAATATACTTTACATTTTAAAAAAAGAAAAAAAAATGGTACAGCCCTATCCAGGCACCTATGATGCACCAGTAATTTTCGGATTTCTAGTTAAAATGAATGTTCTCCCATTCCTGTCAACTGAAGAAAGATTCAAGACTGGAAACTGGTAACACGAGTTCAAATAATGCTGCATTCACAGACAGTAAAACCCAGCGTAACC
>NW_019155638.1:0-1458 GCF_002288905.1 Enhydra lutris kenyoni | reverse complement strand
TTTCATAAAACATCCTGAGGTCTTGAGGACTATTGGCCTGTTTAAAACAAAACAAAAACAACAAGGTTTTATTCCCTAGACATTGGGGGCAGAAAGTTCAAATCACGTGATCCATGCTCAAATGCTTGCTCTAAAGCACATATTCTGAACCTGAAAGTCCTGGGTTGCAGAAGGGGCCACAGATGGGCACCAGGAACTTAAAAACCTCTGGAACTTTGTGCGAATTCTGCCTATCTGGACTTAGGGTATCTTTGCCAAGGTCAGCCTCCCAGAGGAGCCAAAACTTAGGAAGAGTTCAGAACCACTACTCTGGAGGTCACCCAGCCGGCCCAACACCTACATTTTTATTGTGTAAAATCAGGGTATGTTTTCTCTCAGGGCTGCCAAGGGCACAAGGAAGGGAAAGAAACAAACAGCTACCTCTCAGTCCCTCCTGGATAGCAGATGCCGCCCTCCCACACAGTAAGAGCTGCAGGATTAGTGGCGCCTCCCCACCTGCCCCTCCCGCTGCCCCTCCTGCTGCCCCTCTGTACCCAATGGGACTGAGAGGGTAAGTGTCTAAACCAGGCGGGGCACTGATTTTACATCCTTTTTTACTCTGTTTACTCTGTTCCAGTTTTCAGGTTCAGAAAAACCTCTCTGTAACCGGGCAGTATGAATTCATCGTGATTAGTTCTAGAGGGCCTCTTTCTGACAGGATGTGAGGGGAGTGAAGAGGGAAGAATAACCCCAAATAATGTCCATCAAAACTAAACCATCAGCCTTCTCTCATCCAGCAGTGCCAGAACCAAGAAGTTGGAGGCGGTTTCCGCTCATCTTCCGAGACCAGGCCTAGCCCTCATGTGGAGTGCAGGGCCTCCCACACCCAGCTAAGCAGGACGTGTGGAACATCCCTGTTCACACCACTTCCCACCAGGGTGTCAGTCCTGTCCCTGGCTAGTTGTCACCAGCCTGGGAAACATAAAGCGAGCTTTATGCCCAGGCCCATGACAAAGGGAGGGCAGATAAAAAAAAGGAAAAGCAAAAGATGTTCTGGCTCACTATAGCAGTTTCTGCCTGTAACAAAATCAAAACAAGTCACAAGGGAACCAAAAACACCGTTTTCAAAGTATTCCCTGTTTTCTAAGTCAAAGGCCACTGCAAAATGAGAAGATCCCAAAACTGAGCACAGATATAAAGTCAGGCTACCTGAAAAGGTGGTTTTCCAACGTGGCATTGATATATCACCGTTCCTATGCTCCACAGGTCTGCCGTAGCATCATAATGTTGAGACATAATAACTTCAGGAGCCTGGGGATAAAAACATACCAGACACATGCATGATGTTATTTATCTTACTAATATTGATAAATTAACTGGTAAAGTTCATGCTCCTAACAAATACTAAAATGAGATCACACTACGACACTTCCCTAATCAGGTGATCCTGCTGTGAGCTTAAACCACATTCATACACTG
>NW_019155637.1:1154-5054 GCF_002288905.1 Enhydra lutris kenyoni | reverse complement strand
CTCTTGTTTTTTGGGAGGTTTTTGATCACTGCTTCAGTCTTGTTACTAGATATCGGTCTATTCAGGTTGTCAATTTCTTCCTGGTTCAATTTTGGGAGTTCATAGTTTTCCAGGAATGCATCCATTTCATCTAGGTTGCTTAGCTTATTGGCATATAACTGTTGATAATAACTTCTGATGATTGTTTCTACTTCCTTGGTGTTCATTGTGATCTCTCCCTTTTCATTCATAATTTTATTTATTTGGGCTTTCTCTCTTTTCTTTTGGATTAGTGTGGCCAATGGTTTATCGATCTTGTTGATTCTTTGAAAAAACCAGCTTCTAGATTCATTGATATGTTCTACTGTATCTCTGGTTTCTACCTCATTGATCTCTGCTATAATCTTGATTATTTCCCTTTTTTTGTGTGGAGTTGGTTTGATTTTTTGTTGGTTCTCCTGCTCTTTAAGGTGTAGAGACAGCTGGTGTATTCTGGATTTTTTAATTTTTTTGAGGGAGGCTTGGAAGGCTATGTATTTCCCCCTTAGGACCGCCTTTGCTGTAACCCATAGTTTTTGGACAGAAGTGTCCTCATTCTCATGGGGTTCCATGAATTGTTTAAGTTCTTCTTTGATATCCTGGTTGATCCAAGCATTCTTAAGCAAGGTGGTCTTTAGCTTCCAGGTGTTTGAGTTCCTTCCAAACTTTTCCTTGTGATTGAGCTCCAGTTTCAATGCATTGTGATCTGAGGATGTGCAGGGAATAATCTCAGTCTTTTGGTATCGGTTGAATCCTGATTTGTGACCCAGTACGTGGTCTATTCTGGAAAAGGTTCCATGTGCACTTGAGAAGAATGAGTATTCTGTTGTTTGAGGGTGGAATGTTCTGTATATATCTATGAGGTCCATCTGGTCCAATGTGTCATCCAATGCTCTTGTTTCTTTATTGTTTTTCTGCTTCGATGATCTGTCTATTACTGAGAGAGGCATGTTAATATCTCCTACTATTAATGTATTCATATCATTATGACTCTTTATCTTGATTAGTAGTTTTCTTATGTAATTGGGTGCTCCCATATTGGGGGTGTAGCTATTCACAATTGTTAGACCATCTTGGTGGATAGTCCCTTTAAGAATGATGTAGTGTCCTTCTGTATCTCTGACTACAGTCTTTAGTTTAAAATCTAATTTATCTGATATGAGAATCGCTACCCTGGCCTTCTTTTGAGGCCCATTGGCATGAAAGATGCTTCTCCATCCCTTCACTTTCAGTCTGTGTGTATCTTTAGGCTCAAAATGGGTCTCTTGTAGACAACATAAGGATGGGTCCTGTCGTTTGATCCAATCTGCAACCCTGTGTCGTTTGATGAGCACATTTAGGCCATTCACATTGAGAGTGATTATTGATAGATATGTTTTTATTGACATCGTGTTACCTTTGAAGTCTTTCTTTCTGTAGATTGTCTCTATATTTCTGTTCAATGATATTTTTAGGATTTTTTCTCTTTTATAGAACCCCCCTTAATATTTCCTTCAGTGTCAGCTTGGTGGTTGCATAGTCTTTTAAGCCTTGCCAGTCTTGGAAACTCTTCATCTCTCCATCCATTTTGAATGTCAGTCTTGCTGGATAAAGTATTCTTGGCTGCATGTTCTTCTCATTCAGGGCACTAAATGAGAAGAACATGCAGCCAAGAATACTTTATNATTTTTAGGATTTTTTCTCTTTTATAGAACCCCCCTTAATATTTCCTTCAGTGTCAGCTTGGTGGTTGCATAGTCTTTTAAGCCTTGCCAGTCTTGGAAACTCTTCATCTCTCCATCCATTTTGAATGTCAGTCTTGCTGGATAAAGTATTCTTGGCTGCATGTTCTTCTCATTTAGTGCCCTGAATATATCTTGCCAGCCCTTTCTGGCTTGCCAGGTCTCTGTGGATAGGTCTGACATTATTCTGATGGGCTTTCCTCTGTACGTAAGGAGCTTCTTTGCCTTGGCTGCCTTCAAGAGGGTCTGCCTACAATTATAATTCTTCATTCTTACTATTAGGTGTCTCAAGGACTTTCAAGAATCTATAATCTTGGGGGGAAACCGTTCTGCCTCTGGTACATGAACGCTGGTTCCATTCGTGAGATTGGGAAAATTTTCATGGGCAACTTGTTCCACTATATCTTCTAGACTTCTTTCTTTCTCCTCCCATTCAGGGATTCCAATAATTCTGACGTTGGAACGTTTCATGGCATCATTTATTTCCCTGATTCTGTTTTCATGGCTTCTAAGCTGTTTGTTCCAGTCTTCCTCCTGATCCTTTCTCTCTATCTGTTTGTCCTCCAGATCACTAATTCGATCTTCTGTCTCAGGTACCCTAGCTTTTAGAGAATTTAGATTAGCTTGGAACTCATTGAGAGCATTTTGAACATCATCCCTGTTGGCTTTCAGTTCTGCCCTAACATTGTGAACATCATCCCTGGTCGCTTTTAGTTCTGCCCTAATCAATTCCGTTTGGTCATCCATGGATTTCTCCAACCTAGCTATTGCCTGGAAAATTGTTAGCCTGAATTCCCTTTCTGACATATTGTCTATATCGATAGCCATTAGCTCTGTTGCAGAAGGCCCATCCTCTGTATTTTTCCTCTGTTGGGCATTCCTCCTCCTAGTCATTTTGGTGACAGATGATTGAACGGATGTAGCTGGATGTATCAACAATCAGGACTCCCCACCCAAACGAGAGAAAAAAGAAAAGAAAAAGAAAGAGAGAGAGAGAGAGAGAGAGAGAGAGAGAGGAAAAAAAAGGGAAGATAAAATAGAAAGCTCAGCCCAAATGGGCTGCAAGGTAAGATTTATGAAGTAGACAAACAAAAACAGACAAAGAAAAAGAAAAAGACCGATAATGTCTTTTTATGTGTATGGCAAATATCTTCTCCCATTCCATGGGTTGCCTCTTTGTTTTGTTGACTGTTTCCTTTGCTGTGCAGAAGCTTTTGATCTTGAGGAAGTTCCAAAGTTCATTTTCGCTTTTGTTTCCTTTGAGAGAAGTTGCTGTGGCTGATATCAAAGAGGTTATTGCCTATGTTCTCCTGTAGGATTCTGATGGATTTCTGTCTCACGTTGAGGTCTTTTATCCATTTTGAGTTTATCTTTGTGTACGGTGTAAGAGTATGGTCGAGTTTCATTCTTCTACATATAGCTGTCCAGTTTTCCCAGCACCATTTATTGAAGAGACTGTCTTTTTTTCCACTGGATATTTTTTCCTGTTTTTGTCAAGGATTATTTGCCCATAGAGTTGAGGGTCCATATCTGGGCTCCTACTCTGTTCCACTGGTCTATGTGTCTGTTTTTATGCCAGTACCATGCTGTCTTGGTGATCACAGCTTTGTAGTAAAGCTTGAAATCAGGTAACATGAAGCCACCAGTTTTATTTTTGTTTTTCAACATTTCCTTAGAGATTCAGGGTCTCTTCTGATTCCATACAAATTTTAGGATTATTTGCTCCAGTTCTTTGAAAAATGCCGGTGGAATTTTGATCGGAATGGCATTAAAAGTACAGATTGCTCTAGGCAGTATAGACAATTTAACAATGTTTATTCTTCTGATCCGTGAGCATGGAATGCTCTTCCATCTTTTTGGGTCTTCTTCACTTTCTTTCATGAGTGTTCTGTAGTTCCTCGAGTAGAGATCCTTTGCCTCTTTGGTTAGGTGTATTCCCAGGTGTCTTATGGTTCTTGATGCTGTAGTAAATGGAATCGATTCTCTAATTTCCCTTTCTGTATTTTCATTGTTAATGTATAAGAAAGCCACTGATTTCTGTACATTGACTTTGTATCCTGCCACGTTGCTGAATTGCTATATGAGTTCTAGTAGTTTGGGGGTGGAGTCTATTGGGTTTTCCACATAAAGAATCATGTCATCTGCGAAGAGAGAGAGTTTG
>NW_019155637.1:0-1054 GCF_002288905.1 Enhydra lutris kenyoni | reverse complement strand
TGGCAGGATACAAAGTCAATGTACAGAAATCAGTGGCTTTGTATCCTGCCACGTTGCTGAATTGCTATATGAGTTCTAGTAGTTTGGGGGTGGAGTCTATTGGGTTTTCCACATAAAGAATCATGTCATCTGCGAAGAGAGAGAGTTTGACTTCTTCATTGCCAATTTGAATACCTTTTATTTCTCTTTGTTGTCTGATTGCTGTTGCTAGGACTTCTAAAACCATGTTGAACAAGAGTGGTGAGAATGGGCATCCTTGTCGTGTTCCTGATCTCAAAGGCAAGGCTGCAAGCTTTTTCCCATTGAGGATGATATTTGCTGTGGGTCTCTCATAGATAGATTTTATGAAGTTCAGGAATGTTCCCTCTATCCCTATACTTTGAAGTGTTTTAATCAGGAATGGATGCTGGATTTTGTCAGATGTTTTTTCTGCATCAATTGAGAGGACCATGTGATTCTTCTCTCTTCTATTATTAATTTGTTCTAACACATTGATTGATTTGCAAATGTTGAACCATCCTTGTAGCCCAGGGAAGAATTCCACCTTGTCATGGTGGATAATCTTTTTAATGTGCTGTTGGATCCTGTTTGCTAGGATCTTGTTGAGAATCTTAGCATCCATATTCATCAGTGATATTGGTCTGAAATTCTCCTTTTTGGTAGGGTCTTTCCCTGGTTTGGGGATCAGGGTAATGTTGGCTTCATAGAAAGTGTCTGGAAGTTTTCCTTCTGCTTCAATTTTTTGAAACAGCTCCAGGAGAATAGCTGTTATTTCTTCTTTGAACGTTTGGTAGAATTCCCCAGGGAATCCATCAGGACGTGGGCTCTTGTTTTTTGGAATGGGAGAAGATATTTGCAAATGACAGTACAGACAAAAGGTTGATATCCAGGATCTATAAAGAACTCCTCAAACTCAATGCACACAAAACAGATAATCATATCAATCAATGGGCAGAAGATATGAACGGACACTTCTCCAATGAAGGCATACAAATGGCTATCAGACACATGAAAAATGTTCATCATCACTAGCCATCAGGGAGATTCAAATTAA
>NW_019155636.1:0-5054 GCF_002288905.1 Enhydra lutris kenyoni | reverse complement strand
TGGGGATAAAAATATATTATATGTTTATAAAAAAAATAAAATTTAATAAAAAAAATGTGTCCCTTGTACACAACACATGGATGGGTCCTGTCGTTCTATCCAATCTTCAACCTTGTGTCGTTTTATGGGTGCATTTAGACCATTCATATTGAGAGTGATTATTGATAGATACGTTTTTATTGACATCGTGTTACCTTTGAAGTCTTTCTTTCTGTAGATTGTGTCTATATTTCTGTTCAATGCTATTCTAAGGATTTTCCTCTCTTATAGAACTCCCCTTAATATTTTTGCAGTGTCAGCTTGGTGTTCGCATAGTTTTTTAAGCCTTGCCGGTCTTGGAAACTCTTTATCCCTCCATCCATTTTGAATGTCAGTCTTGCTGGATAAAGTATTCTTGGCTCCATGTTCTTCTCATTTAGTGCCCTGAATATATCTTGCCAGCCCTGTCTGACTTTCCAGGTCTCTGTGGACAGGCCTGACGTTATTCTGATGGGCTTTCCTCTGTAAGTAAGGAGCCTTTTGTCCTCGCGGCTTTCAAGAGATTATACCTACAATTATGATTCCTCAATTTGACTATCAGGTGTCTTGATGTTTTTTTTGGAATCTATAATCTTGGGTGGAGACCATTCAGTCTCTAGTACATGAACGCTGGTTCCATTCTCGATATTGGGAAAATTTTCATGAATAACTTGTTCCACTATATCTTCTAGACTTCTTTCTTTCTCCTCCCCTTCATGGATTCCAATATTTCTGATGTTGGAACATTTCATGGTGTCATTTATTTCCCTGATTCTGTTTTAATGGCTTCTAAGCTGTTTGTTCCAGGCTTCCTCCTGATCCTTTCTCTCTATTTGTTTGTCCTTCAGATCACTAATTCTATATTCTGTCTCAGTTACCCTAGCTTTGAGAGAATTTTGATTAGATTGGAACTCATTGAGAGCATTGTGAACCTCAGCCCTGGTAGCTTTCAGCTCTGCCCTAACATTGTGAACATCCTCTTTGGTCGCTTTCAGTTCTGCCGTAATCAATTCCATTTGGTCATCCATGGCTTTCTCCAACCTAGCTATTGCCTGGATAATTGTTAGCCTGAATCCTCTTTCCGACATACTGTCTATGTTGATAGCTTTTAACTCTGTTGCAGAAGGTCCATCCTCTGTATTTTTCTTCTGTTGGGCATTCCTCCTCCTATTCATTTTGGTGAGAGATGACTGAACAGATGTACCTGGATATATCGACCATGGTGTAGTCAAGGTTCTCCCTGGAACCCTTCTGAGCAATCAGGGTTCCCCACCCAAACAAGAGAAAAAAGAAAAGAAAAAGAAAAAGAGAGAGAGAGAGAGAGAGACAGACAGACAGGAAAGAAAGGGAAGATAAAAGAGAAGGTTCAGCCCAAATTGGCCCCAAGGTAAGATTTATGAACTATACAAACAAAAACAGACAAACAAAAAGACTGATAAAAGTATATGACAAGAGGGGGACAAGATGGCGGGGAAGTAGGAGGAGGCGCCTTTTCAACCTGTACCCTAAAGTGAGTTGATTACCTACCAAAGAATTCCGATCACCCAAGAAAATAGCCTGAGATCAGAATTACACACATCTGGATCTCTACAGGGGCAGAAGATGCCAGTGGGCTGGTAAAGCAGAGTAGGAAAGGCAGACTGATATCAGAAGATAAACAAAAGTGGGAGGGAGCCACCAGAGGTGATCGGTTGGAAAGTAGTACCCCTAATACGAGCAAGAGTGCCCTGCATCTGGGGACCAGCATTAACTTGGAGACCGGTTGAAAGCACTCCAAAAGAGCAAAAGATCGTGGGGGGGGGGGGAAATTGTGGGAATTGGGGCGGCTAGGGACAGGGGCTTAAGTCCCCGGTCCCAGGACAGCCTCCCCTGGTGCTTTGCCAGAGAGAGTGTGGTGGAGAAACCAGGTCTTGGTCCCTGAGCCACCAGCACGCCTGAGATTGCATGGGTTCTGGCCCCTGTGAGGGGATGGGAGCCACGCCAGACGGCAGAACGTGGGAGCCCTGCTACATAGCCTGAGATGGGCATGCCCCTCATCCTCCCCTGAGAGAGGTACAAAGGCCCAGCTGGCGCTCTTTGACACGCGCCTTTGTTTCAGAGCCTAATACATGTGCCCCAAACTGTCCCCTGAGAGAGATGCGCGAAGGCCCAGCCTGGTGCTTTTGGACCTGCACCCCTTTCTCAGAGCCTGAGACACGCACGCGACCCACAGCCTCCCCTGAGAGAGGTGCGCGCAAGCTGGGTGCTCTTAGACCCAGAAAGACCGGGCACTGCCAGCCCAGGCCAGCGGGAATATCTCAGTGTAAGATCACTGCTTGGAACCTCTCTGGTGGTCTGGAGCTGCCCAAACAGCTGCCCCTGCTTTGGTTTTGGGTACAAGCAGAAGATCCTGTGTCCCCAGGGACCGCGACTCGGAACCTGCTCTGCCAGCAGCCAAGGGGGGATTTATATGGGCTCTACAAACCCACAGAAGAACAGACTGAGGCTTCTCTCTGAGAGGGAGGTAAGGGTGCAGTTTGCTTTCCTCTAAACCTAGAAAAACTATCAAAAGCGGTCAAGGCGAGTGGGGAAAAAAAAAAAAAAGATGAACAAACATAAAAACCTCCAGAGAACAAAAGCCTGAAAAAAACGGTTTCCTCAGAGCCCACCCCCTTGAGGTGGACAGGAGGACTTAACTCACAGAACATGATTGACTGAAAACTCACGTGGCAAGCCCTCCCCCAGAAAACCAGCCAGGAAAAAAAAAAAAAAAAAAGACTACAAGAGAACCACCACCACTACTTCATAGGACAACTTTTATTTTTAATTTGTTCCCACTATTCTGGCTTATTTTTTATATAGATAATTTTTTAACCTATTTACCATCACAGCAAGCTGTCTAGTACATCAAATTCCATAATAACCTTCTAACCTGAACTTTTTGATACATACACCTGTGTTTTTCTTTTGCATTTCTATTTTTTGAATTTTTTTTAAATTTTAGTTTAGTTTAGTCTAGTTTATTCCTTTTTTATTTTTATTTTCTAATATTCATATAGAGTTAAACTTCAAAGTAATCCCCTTTCCCCAACCAATACTACCCCTGTAGGTAAACCAATTTTTAATCCCCCTTTAGCCTAGGAAAGTTGAGTCCTTTAACAAAGATATCAAGATACATCCAGGAAGAATCAAAACAACCTTCCTCACCCACACTGAGAATTTATAACCACTCTCCCATCTTTTTCTTCCTCCAGTGTTTCTGTGCTTTTGTGTTTGTCCTGATAGTATATAAATCTTACACTTGGGGTTCTTTTTGACAAGGTTCTTCCTTTATTTGCATACATATATTTTTTTCTCTTGTTATATACTTTCATCACTCTTTTTGTTTGTATACCTCATAAATATTACATTGGGCCCCATTTGGGCTGAACTTTCTCTTTCATCTTCCCTTGCTTTCCTGTCTCTCTCTCTCTCTCTCTCTTTTTTTTCTTTTTCTTTTCTTTTTTCTCTTGTTTGGGTGGGGAATCCTGATTGCTCAGAAGTGTTCCAGGGTGCACCCAGACTGCACCATGGTCGATACAACCAGCTACATCTGTTCAGTCATCTCTCACCAAAATGAATAGGAGGAGGAATGCCCAACAGAAGAAAAATACAGAGGATGGACCTTCTGCAACAGAGCTAACGGCTATCAACATAGACAGTATGTTGGAAAGAGAATTCAGGCTAACAATTATCCAGGCAATAGCTAGGTTGGAGAAAGCCATGGATGACCAAACGGAATTGATTAGGGCCGAGCTGAAAGCGACCAGACGGGATGTTCACAATGTTATGGCAGAGCTAAAAGCTACCAGGGCTGAGGTTCACAATGCTCTCAATGAGTTCCAATCTAATCTAAATTCTCTCAAAGCTAGAGTAAATGAGACAGAAGATAGAATTAGTGATCTGGAGGACAAACAAATAGAGAGAAAGGATCAGGAGGAAGCCTGGAACAAACAGCTTAGAAACCATGAAAACAGAATCAGGGAAATAAATGACACCATGAAACGTTCCAACGTCAGAATTATTGGAATCCCTGAAGGGGAGGAGAAAGAAAGAAGTCTAGAAGATATAGTGGAACAAGTTCTTCATGAAAATTTTCCCAATCTCACGAACGGAACCAGCATTCATGTACTAGAGGCTAAACGGTCTCCATCCAAGATTATAGATTCCAGAAAAACATCAAGACACCTGATAGTCAAATTGAGGAATCATAATTGTAGGTATAATCTCTCGAAAGCCTCTAGGACAAAGAGGCTCCTTATTTACAGAGGAAAGACCATCAGAATAACGTCAGACCTGTCCAGAGAGACCTGGCAAGCCAGAAATGCCTGACAATTCAGGGCACTAAATGAGAAGAACATGGAGCCAAGAATACTTTATCCAGCAAGACTGACATTCAAAATGGATGGAGGGATAAAGAGTTTCCAAGACCGGCAACGCTTAAAAGAAGATGCAACCACCAAGCCAACACTGCAGGAAATACTAAGGAGGGTTCTATAAAAGAGGAAAAATCCTAAGAATAGCATTGAACAGAAATATAGACACAATCTACAGAAAGAAAGACTTCAAAGATAACACGATGTCAATAAAAATGTATCTATCAATAATCGCTCTCAATGTGAATGTCCTAAATGTGCCCATAAAATGGCACAGGGTTGCAGACTAGATAAAATGATAGGACTGATCCATATGTTGTCTACAAGAGACCCATTTTGAACCTAAAGATACACCCAGACTGAAAGTGAAGGGATGGAGAAGCATCTTTCATGCCAATGGGCCTCAAAAGAAGGCTGGGGTAGCGATTCTCATATCAGATAAATTAGATTTTAAACTAAAGACTGTAGTCAGAGATACAGAAGGACACTACATAATTCTTAAAGGGACTATCCACCAGGATGATCTAACAATTGTCAATATCTATGCCCCCAATATGGGAGCAGCCAATTACATAAGAAAACTGTTAATCAAGATAAAGAGTCATATTGATATGAATACATTAATAGTAGGAGATCTTAACA
>NW_019155635.1:2301-5060 GCF_002288905.1 Enhydra lutris kenyoni | reverse complement strand
GTCATTATGTGGGAAGGGAGGAGTCCTGTTTTCTGTCTCAGGGATCCATCCAACAGAGGGATTCCAGAGCAGAGCCCCAGGTACAGGCAACCATAAACCCCACCTTTGGTTATTACTGCAGTCTTGTGGCATGGCAAGCCTGATATACGTGCCCTTGGTCCACTACTGAGAGGTCTCATTTGAAAACGGGGTTCATGCTGAAGTCACTATGCATGTTTGTGCCCAAGGTGGCCCTCAAGCATGGGCGTGGCCTTATGGACCATTGTAGGTTTTTCTTATTCTGAGGGGTTGATTTTGACACACATGCCAATAGCAAGGTTTCTTGCCATGGGGGAGGAGGAGTTCTGTTTTGTGCATCAGGTTCCCCCATATGCAGATCTTTGAGAGAGGTTCTAGGGAAAGATGCCTGAAAACCCAGGTTGGGAAGATATGATGTTTCTGGGCCACGGCGGGTTTGATCTGCTGGATATGAGGCCAGCTGTCTGAGTATCTGATGGGAGGTCTGGGTTCAGGTTGTGTCACCTAGAGCATTAGCTAGAGCATTAGTGCACTGGGCTCCCAAGGAAATTGGGGTGCGGTCGAGGACCCTGCAGATTGATTCTCATATGGGTTTTCTGGGCAGTCCCATAGAGTATTTTTTCTTCTGGTGCACAGGCAGAATGCTGCATTGTGGCCCCAGAATTCCCAATCTGGAAGGCTTGTGGGCCACTAGTCTGAGGACGGAAGTCTGAAAACACAAACTAGGGTAAGGTTTTGGGCTGAGGGCATGGCAGGCCCACTCTGAAAGGCTGCATCAAGATCTCCAGAATCTGAAGTATGTGTGAGGATCAGACGTTGGCTCAGGCTGGAGTTTGCGACCATGATGACCCCAGCATGGATGGGTGGCTTCATGAGGCCATGGAAGATTTCCCAATCTGGTGGTTGTGAGCTGCTCCAAAAAGCAAGGTTTCCATCTGTGGGACAGGCAAGTCCTGTTTGAAGGCTCAAGGCTACCACAAACAGAAAGATTCAAGAGCATGGTTCTAAGGATGGATGCCTGGAAACCCCACCTTGCATTCCTATTGGCTCCTAGGGACAAAGCAGATTCAATCTGCTGGCTCTGGCCGAGCTCCCCAGGGGGCTGAGTTGAAATGGACTCTCATTCTGAAGGGTCATAATGTGGGTTTGTTTCCATGGAGACCCTGGAAAGTGGCGGTGGCTCAGAGGCCCTGCAGGTTTCTCCTCCGCAGAGGGTTTGACACAGTTCCAAATAGCGAGGTTCCTATCTGGAAATGAGAGGTGTTGTGTTTTGTTCCTCAGGAAACACCAATATGCTGGTATTCAAGAGCAGGCCTCTGAGGAGAGATGCCTGCAAACCTAAGCTAGGGTTCAGATTAGGACCTAGGCATCTGTCTGGTTCAATCTTCTTTCTCTATGGACATCTGTCTGAGAGTCTGAGTAGAGGTAGTTGCTCAGGTTGTGTCACAAAGCGCCTTTTGGTCCAGGGCTGACTACGCAATTGGGATGGACTTGGGGGTCTTGTAGCATTCTCCAGTCTGCAGGGTTAAGGCAAATTGAATGGTTACAGTTTCCTTCAAGAGGGATGGCATAGTACTGCAGAGTGGCTCCAGAGGCCCCAGCCTGCAGAGTGTGTGGGCCAGGGCTGTGGGACAAAATTCTGAAAACACAAACTCTGGGTAGGTTTCATTCCGATGGTATGGCAAGTCCGATCTATAGACTGTGAGGGGAGATCCTCAGGATAAGACATAAGGGCAAGTGTGAGGCAGTAGCTCAGGCTTTTGTCTCTGGATTTTGTGTCAAGGAGGGCGGTGGGATGTAGGGGTGGCCTCATGGGTCATGGACGATTCTCCCTCTCTGGGGATTTGGCCTGACTTCCAAGAGTTTGGGGTCATTCTGTGGGAAGGGTAGAGTCCTGCTTTCTGTCCCTCCAAAAGAGGGATTCCAGAGCATAGCCCCAGGTACGAACGACCTGAAAACCCCACCTTTGGATAGGACTGGGGCCTCGGGGCATGGCAAGCCCGATATGCGGGCTCTTGGTCTACTACCAAGAGGCCTCATTTGAAAACGGGTCTCAGGCTGAGGGTCAGAGTGGTTGTTTGTGCCCAAACTGGCCCTCAAGCAGGGGCGTGGCCTTATGGGCCATTGCAGATTTCTCCTAATCTGAGGGGTTGTCTTTGACACCCATCCCAACAGCAAGAGTTCTTGCCATGGGGAAGGAGGAGTTCTGAGTTGTGCATCAGGTCCCCCCCCCCCCCCGCCAGTGCAGGGATTTGAGATAATGTCTAGGTTCAGATCCTGAAAACCCAGGTTGGGAAGAGATGACAGCCCAAGGCCATGGCGTGTCGGATGTGCTGGATATGTGGCCAACTAGCTGAGTGTTTGACGGGAGGTCTGGGCTCAGGCTGTGTCAGACAGAGCATAAGTGCACTGGGCAGCCTAGGAATTTGGGGTGCAGTCGAGGGCCGTGCAAGTTGATCTCCATTTGTGGTTACTTGACAGCCCCATAGGGCACTTTTTTCTTCTGGTGTGGAGGCAGAGTGTTGCATTGTGGCTCCAGAATTCCCATCTGGAGGGTTTGTGGGCCACAAGTGTGAGGACTGAAGACGGAAAACACAAGCTAGGGATAAGTTTCGTGCTGAGGGCACGGCAGGCCCACTCTGTAGAGGCTGCATCGAGACATCCAGCATCTGAAGTAAGGGCGAGTATCAGTCGTTGGCTCAGGCTGGAGTTTGAGACCATGATGACCCCTGAATGGAGGG
>NW_019155635.1:0-1374 GCF_002288905.1 Enhydra lutris kenyoni | reverse complement strand
ATTCTAACTGGTGTAAGGTGTTATCTCAATGTGGTTTTAATTTGAATATCCCTCATGGCTAGTGATGATGAACATTTTTTCATGTGTCTGATAGCCATTTGTATGTCTTCATTGAAGAATTGTCTCTTCATGCTTTCTGCCCATTTTTTGACATGATTATTTGTTTTGTGTTTGAGAAGTTCTTTATAGATCCTTGATATCAGCCTTTTGTCTGTACTGTTGTTTGCGAATTTCTTCTCCCATTCCGTGGACTGCCTCTTTGTTTTGTTGACTGTTTCCTTTGCTGTGCAGAAGCTTTTGGTGAAGTCTCAAAAATTCATTTTTATTTCGTTTCCTTTGCCTTTGAAGACACATCTTGAAAGAAGTTTCTGTAGCCGATGTTGAAGATGTTACTGCCTATGTTCTCCTCTAGGATTCTGATGGATTCCTGCCTCATGCTGAGGTCTTTTATCCATTTCGATTTTATCTTTGTGTATGGTGTAAGAGAATGGTTGAGTTTCATTTTTCTACATGTAGCTGTCCAATTTTCCCAGCACCATTTATTGAGGAGACTGTCTTTTTTCCACTACATATTTTTTTTTTCCTGCTTTGTCGAAGATTATTTGACCATAGAGTTGAGGGACCATATCTGGGCTCTCTACTCTGTTCCCCTGGTCTATATGTCTGTTTTTATGCCAGTACGATGCTCTCATGGTGATCACATCTTTGTAGTAAAGATTGAAATCAGGTAACGTGATGTCCCCTGTTTTGTTTTTCTTTTTCAACAATTCGGGGTCTCTTCTGATTCCACACAAATTTTAGGATTATTTGCTATGAACATATTCTTGATTAGAAAATGTAGCCCATTTCTTCCCACTTCACGTGTTACCCCTTGACCTAAATTATATTTATTTTTAAGGTATTTTTTTAATTTTATTTTTTATAAACATATAATATATTTTTATCCCCAGGGGTACAGGTCTGTGAATCGCCAGGTTTACACACTTCACAGGACTCACCATAGCACATACCCACCCCAGTGTCTGTAACCCCACCCCCCAACCCCCCTCCCCACATCAGCACTCAGTTTGTTTTGTGAGATTAAGAGTCACGTATGGTGGGAGGAGTCAAGATGGCGGAGAAGTAGCAGGCTGAGACTACTTCAGGTAGTGGGATATCAGCTAGATAGCTTATCTAAAGATTGCAAACACCTACAAATCCAATGGGAGATTGAAGAGAAGAAGAACAGCAACTCTAGAAACAGAAAATCAACCACTTTCTGAAAGGTAGGACCGGCGGAGAAGTGAATCCAAAGCGACGGGAAGATAGACCGCGGGGGGAGGGGCCGGCTCCCGGCAAGCGGCGGAGCAATGGAGCACAAAATCGGGACTTTTA
>NW_019155634.1:0-5022 GCF_002288905.1 Enhydra lutris kenyoni | reverse complement strand
GCCAAGAGCAATGCGGGGTAGGTTGTCCAGGCTACAATCCTTAGAACCCTGCTTTTGAGTCTTTCTGTATGGGGTGTCCTGGAGCTATCCAAAAGGATTTGACTGTCCCTCAAAGGAAACCTTGCTGTTTGGAGCAGCTCACAAAACCAGAGGAGGGAAAACCTCCATGGCCTCCTCAGCAACCCCCGCCTTCATGAAGGGACATCATGGACACAGACTTCAGCCTGAGCCATCTTCTGACAATCGCCTTGAATTCAGATGCAGGAGATATAGATTCAGCCACTACAGAGTGGGCCTGCCATGCCCTTGGCCCCAAACCTAACCCTAGCTTGTGTTTTCAGACTTAGTCCTTAGACTCCTGGCCCACAAGCCCTCCAGACTGTGAACTCCGAAGCCACAATGCAGCACTCTGCCTGCCCACCTGAAGGAAAACATTGCCCTATGGGGCTGTCCAGAAAACCCAAATGAGGATCAATCTGCATAGCCCTTGACTTCATCCCAATTTCATAGGCTGCCCTGGGCACTAATGCTCTGTCTGACAGAGCTTGAGCCCAGATCTCCCGACAGACACCCAGACAGATGGCTGCACACCCAGCACATCAGACCCGTATTGGCCTTAGGCCGTCATCTCTTCCCAGCCTCTGTTTTCAGGCATCTGAACCCAGGCCTTATTCTCAATCCCTGCACAGGGGGAAACTGATGCACAAATCAAAACTCCTCCTTCCGCATGGCAAGAAACCTTGCTGTTGACAAAGTGTCAACCCTTCAGGTAGGAGAAACCAGCATGGCCCATGATGCCATGCCCACGCTTGAGGGCTGCCTGGGAAAAAGACATGCCTTGTGACCTTTATGGTGAGCTCTGTGTTCATGTTAGGCCTCTCAGTAGCTGGACCAAGAGCCCGCATATGGGGCTTGCAATGTCCCTGGGCCCAAATCGTAACCAGGGTATTCCAGTAGCTGGTAACCAGGGCTCTGCTCTGGAATCCTTTTTTTGGAGGGATAACTGAGGCAGAAAACAGGACTCCTCCATTCCTACAGAATGACCCCAAACTGTTTGGAGCTGGGCCAAATACAGAGAGAGAGACTCGACCATGGCCCCTGAGGCCACCCTGATATTCCACGGCCATCTTGACACAAAATCCAAGGACAAAAGCCTGAGCAAACGCCTCACACATGCCCTTTTTTCAAATCCTGAGGAGCATCCCTCATGGTCTGTAGATCGGGCCTGCCATACCCTCGGCCCGAAACCTAAGCCAAGTTTGTGTTTTCAAACTTCTATCCCCACAGTCCTAGCCCACAGATCCTACAGGCTGGGGCCCCTGGAGACACACTGCAGGACTGTACCTGCCCGCTCCAAGGACACTGTGCCCATTTCATTTGCCACAACCCTACTGATTAGGATAAACCTCCAAATCCCCCTAAGACATCCCAATCATGTAGGCCGCCCTGGACAAACAGGGGCCTTCTGACACAAGGTGAGCTATCACCTCCACTCAGACATGCAGATCGTTGTCTCAAGAGACAGAAGATTGAACCGGACAGGCCCCGAGGCCCTATTCTGAACCCTAGCTTTGTTTTCCAAGCGTCTCTCCTCAGAGGCTTGGTTTCGAATACCAGCATATGGGGGTTTCCTGAGGCACCAAACAGAACACCTCTCGTCTCCACATGGGAAGCTTGCTCTTTGGAGCCATGTCCAAACCTCCGGGTAGGAGAATCCTGCAGGGCCCCTGAGCCACCGCCCATTCCACTGTCTCCATGGACTCAAACCCACATTAGGACCCATCCTCAGGAGAGTCTAACTCAACTCAGCCCCCTGCGTAGCTCAACCCAGAGTAAGCAGATCGAACCTGCCTTGTTGCTAAGAGACAATGGGAATGCGAAGAAGGGTGCCCAGGCATTCATCCTTACAAACCTGCTCTCGAGTCTACATGTGGGGGGCATCCTGGAGCAATCCAACAGGACTCGACTGTCCAGCAGAAGGAATCGTTGAGGTTTGGAGCATGTCACCACTCCCAGCATGGGAAAACCTCCATGGCCTCATGAGGCAACCCCCCTTCATGAACGGGCCATCATGGACACCAACTACAACCTGAGCCAATGTCTGATACTCGCCCTGACTTCAGATGCAGGAGATCTCGATTCATCCTCTAATGAGTGGGCCTGCCGTGCCCTGGCCCCGAAACCTAACCCTAGCTTGTGTTTTCAGACTTCTGTCCTCACACTCCTGGCCCACAAGCCCTCTAGATTGGGCAATCTGGAGCCACAATGCAGCACTCTGCCTGCCCACCATAAGAATAATGTTGCCCTATGGAGCTGCCCAGAAACGCCAAACGAGGACCAACCTGCATGTCACTTGACTGTGCCCCTATTATATAGGCTTCCATATATATATATATATATATATATTCCACTAATGCTCTGTCTGACACAGCTTGAGCCTGGACCTCCCGACTGACACCCAGACAGCTGGCTGCACACCCAGCCCATTGGACCCGTCATGGCCTTAGGCTGTCATCTCTTCCCACCTGGGTTTTCAGGCATCTAAACCAAGACTTTTTCTCCAAACCATGCATAAGGGGGAACCGGATGCACAACCAGAACTCCTCTTTCCTTACGGCAGGAAACCTTGCCGTTGCATGGTGTCAAGCCTTCAGGGTAAGAGAAACATGCATGGCCCATGAGGCCACGCCCATGTTTGAGGGCCGCCATGGGCACAAACACACATTGTGACCCTCAGTGTGAGCCCCGTGTTCATGTAAGGCCTCTCTGTGATTGGACCAAGAGCCCACATATGTGGCCTCCCGTGCCCCTTGGCCCGCAAATCTAATCAGAGTTTGGGTTGTCCAGTCGCACGGGCCCAGGACTTGCTCTGGAATACTTCTTTTGGAGGGACACCTGAGGCAGAAAACAGGACTCCCCCCTTCCCAAAGAATGACCCCAAACTCTTGGGAGCTGCACCAAATTCGCAGAGAGGGAGACTGGACTATGGCTCCTCAGGCCACCCCAAAATTCCACGGCCATCCTTGACACAAAATCCAGAGACAAAAGCCAGAGCGACTGCCTCCCACTCGCCTTTCTTTCATATCCCGAGGAGCTCCCCTCATCGTCTGTAGATCGGGTCTGACATACCCTTGGTCCCAAACCTAAGCAGTGTTTGTGTTTTCAGATTTCAGCCCCCGGAACTTTGGCCCACACACCCTCCAGGCTGGGGCCTCTGGAGCCACACCACAAGGCGGTGCCTGCCCTCTCCAAGGAAGCTGTGCCCATTCCTTTGGCCACAACCCTACAGATTAGGAGAAACCTCCAAGGCCCCCAAAGGCCATCCCAATAGTGGAGGCCGCCCTGGACAAAAAGGGGTATTCTGACACAAGCTGAAGATTGGGTATTCATGCCCTATACACTAACCATAAACTGAGTTTGGGCTTTCAGAATTCCATCCCTTTAATCCCAGAATGCAAGGCATCCAGATTGGGGAGTCCACCGCCACCATCAAGACTCTCCCTTCCCTCCAGAGGTAAACTGTGCCCAAAGTAGCTGCACAAAACCCCTCGATTAGGGCAAACGTGAACGGCCCCTGATGTCATCCTGCTTCCCTTCCACACCCTGGACACTAATACACAGTCCAACACAATTTGAGTTCTGCCCTCCAATCAGCCATCAGAATACCTGGCCTGGACCCACCAGATGGGACCTGCCATGTCCTTGGGCCCTAAACCTAACCCTAGGTTGGGGTTTCAGGCATCTATTCCCAGAGCCCTCCTCTCGAATAAAACCATACAGGGGACCCCTGAGAAGCAGAAGTTCTCCTGCCCCCCTAGAGGGAAACTTTGGTTTTTGGAGCTATGTAAAACCCTCAGACATGACAGAAACCTGCCTTGTGTCTGAGGCCATGGCCACTTTTATAGGTCATCCTGGACACAAACACCCATTGGGACCCTTAACCTGAGCCACATTTTCAACAAATCGGCATGGGTTGCTTACCCCAGAGCCAGAAGCTAAGGCCTGCCATGCCATTAGGACCAAATCCAAAGCCTAGGCTGGGTTTTCAGGCATCCATACCCAGAACCCTACTCTCAAATCCTTCCATATGGGGGAACCCTGATTCCTAAAACAACAGAGCACCTACCCCCCAGAATAGACCAAGCTATTGGGAACTGCCAAAAACCCCCAAGTGGGAGAAACCTTGCCCCCATGAGGCTAAACTTACATTCGGCAGATCTAATCGACACAAACTCCAGCCTGAGCAACATCCTGACACTTGCCTTAACCTCATATTCCCCGGAGTTTGCCTCAGCATCTGCACGTTGGTTCTGCCATAACCTATGCCCTAACCCTATCATAGCTTGGTACTCAGGCCTCCGTCCAAAGAGTTTTGTCCCACATGCCCTCTAGATAGGGTACACCGGAGCCACAGTACAGGACTCTTCCTGCCCTCCAGAAGGGAAACGTGCCTTGTGGAGTTGCACACAACCCACAGATTAGGAGAAAGATGCACGAAATCCCCAAGCCACTCTCACTTTCAGAAGCTGGCCCTGGACACTAAAACACATTCTGTCCCTAAAATTGAGCCCTGACCTCCAGGCAACCACCTATGAGGCTTGTGACAGAGTCAGCAGATCAGACTGGCCATTCCCCTAGGCACTAGTCATAACAATAGGTTATGTTTTCAGGCATTGATCTCCAGAGCCCTTCTCTAAAATCCTTCCCCATGGAGGACCCCTGAGCCACCAAACAGAACTACTCTTGACCCCTAGAAGATTTCTGGGGTTATGTAAATCCCTCAAAGTTGGGCAAAACCCTCATTGCCCCGGAGGTCACACCCATTAATGCTGGTCGCTCGGGACATCAACACACACTGTGACCCTTAGCCTGAGCCCCATTTTCAACACAGCCCCATGGGTAGCTCTGCGCAGAGCCAGGACCTAAGGTCTGTGATTCTACTAGGACCTAATCCTAACCCTAGGTTGGGTTTTCAGGCATCCATAGCCAGAGACCTGCTCTCAAATCCCTCCATATGGGGAG
>NW_019155633.1:0-5073 GCF_002288905.1 Enhydra lutris kenyoni | reverse complement strand
TTCATGATTTTATTTATTTGGATCCTTTCTCTTTTCTTTTTGATAAGTCTGGCCAGGGGTTTATCAATCTTATTAGTACTTTCAAAGAACCAGCTCCTAGTTTCATTGATTTGTTCTATTGTGTTTTTTTTTGGTTTCTATTTCATTGATTTCTGCTCGATCTTTATGATTTCTCTTCTCCTGCTGGGTTTAGGGTTTCTTTCTTGTTCTTTCTCCAGCTCCTTTAGGTGTAGGGTTAGGTTGTGTACATGGGACCTTTCTTGTTTCTTGAGAAAGGCTCGTACCACTATATATTTTCCTGTCAGGACTGCCTTTGTTGTGTCCCACAGATTTTGAACCATTTTGTTTTCATTATCGTTTGTTTCCATGAATTTTTTCAGTTCTTCTTTAATTTCCTGGTTGACCCATTCATTCCTTAGAAGGATGTTGTTTAGTCTCCATGTATTTGGGTTCTTTCCAAATTTCCTCTTGTGATTGAGTTGTAGCTTCAGAGCATTGTGTTCTGAAAATATTCAGGGAATGATCCCAATCTTTTGATACCAGTTGAGACCTGATTTCGGACTGACGATATGATCTATTCTGGAGAATGTTCCATGTGCACTAGAGAAGAATGTGTATTCTGTTGCTTTGGGATGAAATGTTCTGAATATATCTGTGATGTCCATCTGGTCCAGTGTGTCATTTAAGGCCTTTATTTCCTTCTATACTTACTTTTAATTATTCAGAAAATCACTATTCCTTGTTACTAATCCATAGAGATAAAGCTCACAAATTTAAATTCAATGTGTTTTCTAAAATGCTTTAGGTATAAATTTAAGTGTTGAGTCTAAATTCTAAAGGTCCTTTCCAGCTTTATTTTTAAGGGTAAATTAAAGCTTTTATTTGCCAACTCTACCTAAATACTAAGCATTTTGCCTACATATTATAATAAGTTCACTTTCCCCATGCCAACACTGAATTTAACTTATTTCGATAATGAGAATTTTGAGATATACACGATTCTTCATTTCTCTGGATACAAATAAATGCCACTTTAAATGGCCTTTGAGTTTTAAATTTTGCTACAAGGCTCACAGCTTTAGAAATATTGGGGAAGTTTGACAGCAACCTGTTTAAGTGCTGGTGAGGTTTGTAAAACTCAAAGAGCTGTGAAAGTCTGAGATTGAAAGCATTTCCTGTGAACTGCTGGGGGAAGATTGGGCAGTTTCACACACCTCAAATACAGATATGAATTGTAAGTCTTTGGTCACAGCAGCATTATTCAGTTGTAAAATTTCTTTTATTTTTCAGTGGAGAGAGCTGTTATTTCTAGTTGTTTGTGTTTTTATAGTGCTATTATGGACTAATAAATTCTCTGTGTATGAAATTGTATATTGTGATTAATAAATGTTAATATAAGCAATAACACTTTAAAAGTTGCATAAAACTCTGTGAATGGTATTTATTTTACTGGTGGGTAGGAAAATATTGTTTTCCTTTCCATTTTCCATTTTTGCTAAAGCACTGAGATTCAGTTCTGAAATAAGCAGCATGTATTGTCACTTATCTCTTCAAATCTGTTCTGCAGCATGCCTGCACATGCAAAATGTATTTTCCAGGATACCCTTTGATGCATGAAGCACATGGGAAAGTGCGATTTAGCCATTAGAAATCTTTATTTTTTTCTTTAAAGAAAGTCATTTATAGCATTTCAATTTTAAATGTTTGATAGTGGCATAATCATGTTCTCCCTATTAAAGCAAAAACTATTAACAAGTAACTTCTCCTTTAAAATGGAAAGCTGACAAAAAAGCCTTTTATTTTACTGGAGTTTGAGGATTATTTCCTGTACTCCCCAGAGATACAAATATGCTTATTTTGTAGTTCTAATGCAAAATCTTGCTCTCCTGTCACTCGGAATCTATATTATGAAGATGCTTGCATTTTTAAAGCAGTATCTATATACTTAGACATTAAAATAAGTTCTTTATAACTCAATCTGAAATAAAATGTCTAACAGTCTTTGAATGACTTCAAAATTCCTTTTGTATAAAGATAATTAAAAATAGTGAAGATGATAAACTGAGCCACCAGCCTGGAATGACAGTGGTTTCTATTCCATGAAAACTTTCTTAAAATTCCTAAATAATTTTAAATATATATTGAAATAATTTGTAACTATGTGACATTGGTGAGATATACAGGGAATTACTGATAATATATGTCAGTAGATCCCAAGTTTAGTTACATCATCTAAAGACACAAACAGCAATTTGTAGCCAAACATAGTGAATGCAGTGATGCTTGTTGTTTGTCATGTCTTCTGTGACTAGTATTAGTGGAAAAGCAGCTACAGATGAGGAATGTGAGTTCTATTACTTCACATTTTGCCTTAATGACTGTCCAATTCCCAACTCAGAGGAGTGGCATCAAGGCAAAAATAGGGTCTCCTTGTGTTGGAAAGTTAGTAAATAGAATTAGTGCTAGCAGCTGCCCAGATGGCTTGTCCTCAAGCAACAAAATCCTAGAAAAGAGTGCAATGGAGAAGGGAGCCTCAAAATCTGCATGCAATTTTCCCCTTGATTTTTTCCCCCTGCATTCTAACCTGTGTTGAATGGGGCAAGGCTCCAAGGCTAACATGAGACAAAAATAAGAAAGATCCTAAATATGTGAGCAGTTATCTCAGCAGTTGGAATGTATAGGGAGACAGATTGGAATTCTGGACCATCCAAGGTGGAAGAGCTCTGGTAAATACTCCAAGGTCTTATTTACTCTGATTTTAGAGATAAGGTCTGCATTGCAAAAAAGCTACAAGAAGTTCTTCAGGATGAATGAAAATGAGACTAGATGAAAGTGAAGATTTGAAGCTAGAAATAAAAAACAATAGAAAGAGTACATATGTCCATGCACTCACCTAATAACTGAACTCTTCTAACACTACTTGCACTTGTATCTCTGTACTTGGAGCTCCTATCATGCTACTATTTGATATGGAATGAGTAGAAATGACACAATAAAAAAATAAGATAAATAAAATAAATAAAAAAGGAAAGACTGACAGTTGAGGAAAAGCAGAGGCCTCACTGATGAATTCTCCTTACATACTTGAGTTCTGATATTTGCAGGGTGTCCACCAGATGCTGTGGGCACCAGAGGCTTATCTCAAGGGATACCTTAAAGCACATACTTATCAAGAACTGCCTACAGTCTGGATATATGTTTCACCTACATATACTGTTATTTTCATAGGTATATACATATTGCAGTGATTTATTTAATTAAAATTGTTTAAAATAGTGCTCTCTAAAGGAAAGATCATTTACCTCAAGGATTCTATGACCCCCTGGGGTGCTAAGAAAAACTTCAATGTTGAAGAAAATGTCAGAACTTTATTGTTTTGTGTCCTTTTAAAATTTCTACTTGATGTTTACTTTACTGTTTATAATAGTAAGCAACATACATACATATTTTATAAAGTTTTACATTTAATAAGTTAAATAACTGATATGCATAATAAATTAAGATTTAAAACTTAAATACATAATTTGCAAATGATAAGATTTGAGATATATATATCTCACATCTTCTTTATCCATTCATCTAGACCCAGATAGTATAATGCTAAGTGAAATAAGTCAGCCAAAGAAGGATAAATACCACATGATTTCACTGAGAAGTGGAATTTAAGAAATGAAACAAATGAAAAAACAAACAAAAGAGACAAACAAAAAAACTAGCTCTTTTGCTGTTGCTGGTGGTAGTTTTTTAGTAACAGTGGTGGGGCTGACTCTTAAACACAGAGAACAAAATGCTGGGGGAGGTGGAAGGAAGGAAGGGTGAAACAGATGAAGGGGATTAAGTGTACAATTATCTTGGGGCACTTGGGTGGCTCATTCCGTTAAGCAGCCCACTCTTGATTTCAGTTCAAGTCCTGATCTCAAGGTCTAGGATAGAGCCCTGAACAGGGCTCCATACTCAGCAGAGGGTCCACTTGAGATTTTCTCTCCCTCTCTCTCTGCCCCTCCCCCCGCTCTTGTGGATGCATTCTCTCTTTCTCTAAAGTAAATAAATAAAATATTTACAGAGTTTATTTATTTATTTATTTGACAGAGAGAGAGAAAGATCACAAGTAGGCAGAGAGGCAGGCAGAGGGGGAGGCTGAAGCAGGCTCCCTGATGAGCAAAGAGCCTGATGTGGGGCTCTATCCCAGGACGCTGAGATGATGACCTGAGCCAAAGGCAGAGGCTTAACCCACTGAGCCACCCAGGAGCCCTGGAAGTAAATAAATAAAATCTTAAAACAAAGAGTACACTTATCTTGATGAGCATTGGGGAATATATAGAATTGCTGAGCCATATTTTACACCTAAAACTAATATAACATTGTATGTTAATTAGACTTGAATAGGAAAAAAGTCCATATATATGTTAATTAACAGATCAGAGGACTAGTAAACATTTGATCTTAGCTAAAAGGCTGAGAAGTGATAGAGGACTAGTAAACAAAGAAGAAAGTTCAACAGAAGGTATCCACATGGAACCACAGAGAGAATATTTGTGTGGAAAATATGGTGATGAACCTAAGAGTCATGTGGGATCCTAAAAGCAAACTGAAATGTAATTAGAGATAGAGGAGAGGATGAGGAGGGTAAGACAGAAGAATCATTTGAAGAAAGATTGGCTAAGATTTTGTAAACTATAATAAAATACTTCAAATTAGTGTTATAAGCAGTCATACAAGTTTCCAATGTGGTTAACATTAAGAAAATAACACCTACTGCATTCTACTGAAAACTAAATAAAACATAATCTTAAAGGCAGCAATAGAAAATAAGAATTACCTTAAATTCACAATCATAAGATTGACAACACACTTTCCAAAACAAGGGAAACCAGAATGGGTGGCATGGAATGGCATATTTATAAGACAAGAAAAAGAATTCAACACAGAATTCTATGCCAATGGAAAGAAAAAGTAAAGCTACATTTCTTTTTTTTATTTATTTTTTAAACATATAATATCTTTTTATCCCCAGGGGTACAGGTCTGTGAATCGCCAGGTTTACACACTTCACAGCACTCATCATAGCACATA
>NW_019155632.1:4594-5077 GCF_002288905.1 Enhydra lutris kenyoni | reverse complement strand
CCCCCACCTCTTCAAACCCTTCAGATTGCTTTTCAGAGTCCATAGTCTCTCATTGTTCACCTCCCCTTCCAATTTCCCCCAACTCCCTTCTCCTAACTCCCCATGTCCTCCATGCTATTCGTTATGCTCCACAAATAAGTGAAACCATATGATAATTGACTCTCACTGCTTGACTTATTTCAAGTCTCAGCATAATCTCTTCCAGTCCCATCCATGTTGCTACAAAAGTTGGGTATTCATACTTTCTGAACCTAGATGAAATGGATGCATTCCTGGAAAACTGTAAACTCCCAAAATTGAACCAGGAAGAAATCGACAACCTAAATAGACCAATATCTAGTAACGAGATTGAAGCAGTGATCAAAAACCTCCCAAAAACAAGAGCCCAGGACCTGACGGATTCCCTGGGGAATTCTACCAAACTTTCAAAGAAGAAATAACACCTATTCTCCTGAAGCTGTTTCAAAAAATTGAAGCAGAAGG
>NW_019155632.1:0-4494 GCF_002288905.1 Enhydra lutris kenyoni | reverse complement strand
GGGGGAACCAGGTGGTGGGTATTAGAGAGGGCACGGACTGCATGGAGCACTGGGTGTGGTACAAAAACAATGAATACTGTTATGCTGAAAATAAAAAATAAAAAAACTGACAAGAAAGAGCCCCCAAGGCAAAATCTGATGAGAACCCAAGTCTCAGCTAGGATAGCCACATGGGACCGGCTGGAGTCAGGCTTCCCCTCAGCCCCTATACTACACAATACATTGAGAAAGGAATATTGCATAGAAACCCAATGTCCAGTACATCATCTCTTCCCTGGTCAAGGTCAATGGATTTCATGTTTCTTTCTTCCTATGACAATAAAAACCACAGTTCACTAGTCACTACAAGGATTTCCGAGTCCCCTGATATGTTCACTGCAGACTGAAAGAAAATAATCATGTGGTGTCATTATACAGTATCTCAGTAAAGAATCTCAGGTCTCATTCTCCTATGTTAATCCATTTGCAGGCCCTTCAGAACACCACTGTAAACACTGCAAGGCTCTATTCTTTATGGAAAGTTGGGAAAAGAAGGGATGAGAATCTAGAAAGCAAAAATGAAAGCTTTTTCATTTTGATTCAGAGTTTGGTGAAGCTTATATTTAATGAGAATATTCCTAGAAATGCCCTAAGGTCTATCCTGCGTGAGATAACATTCAGAGAATGTTGCTGTCCCTGAGGGAAAATGATTTGTCCCTGATAACACCCAGGCTGTCTTTTTGTGAATTGCTTTTGGGTTTCTCCTTCATGGGGTCTTCCCTCAGCACTTTTGGGCTTGTTCCTGTCAGGCCAAGTGACCAACAGTATCTACTGCTTGCCCACACCTACAGATCAGAGGCTGAATTCTCTCTTCCACCAAATATTTGCACAGGGCCCGAGTCTGGCTTTCAGCCCAGGGTTTTCATTCACAGGTCACATGGCTTTCAGGGGTCGTTAGGCCCTGGGGCCACAGCTCCTCATGTGCACATGGTAGTAATGAGCTTGGAGAAGTTCAGAGGCCCCTGTTGGCTCTCACAGCCTAGGAGTCATTCCATAGCCTGGCCTCCTTTTCAGAATACTGGAACAAGGGTGAAAAGCAAGGAAAAACAAGGGTGAAAATCCTGTAGCAGTCTTTTTCTGAAAGTGCATGTTGGGTGCTAGGTGCATCCCTCCCCATGAGGCGTGAGAAAGCCATCACTTTGCTTCTGATGGAGGGGGCTCATGGGTTAAGTGGCTGCAGAGGAGGAGGTAGTTGGGATCTGGCAAAAGCTTACAGCAGTCTTGATCTGGGATATCACTAGCCTTCTGCTGGGGGAGCCCAGGGGCCCCTGGATCCTCCATCACAGGCTGCTTATCAGTTTAGTGAGGTATTACTTCTGACTTGGGGCTCTCATCTGCCCCCCTGCCTGGGTGTGGCTCCCCCTGCAACTGTTCCTCTGGACAGGGCTTCAGCGTGCTCCTGGCCTCTGTCACCAGGCAGCTGGCCCTCCAGGCTCAGCCATCAGCAGGATCTGACCAAGACTCACATTTGATTTCTCTCTGTCTTCCTCTCTCAGATACCAAATACTTCAGAAACTAAGAAAAGAGATGCCTCACGTGAACAAAACCCCATCCTAAAACCTCACCCTAAAACCTCATCATTTTCCACTTGATAGAAGGAAATCTAAAGCAGCACACCAAGTTAAAGCCTAAACAGAGCACAGGAGAGATCCTTTGCTGAGAATCCACATCATAATCCCAGGCCATTGTCTATGATTTTTACTACAAAAGACCCATTTGAGGAGAGAAATTCTAGCCCTTCAGCTCCAGTTGTGATAAATCCCTCAGGGGACCAGTGCCTGCCTAGATCACACCCAGTTTCCAGAGGCCTCCAGTCTTGCTGCTCTCAATTCCATCCTACAGAGAACTGGAATCCGGAGCACCATGGAAAAACACCACATGTCTTAATGGACATTCTGGGCCACCAACTTGCTGTGTGAGAAGCAGACAGCATTAACTATGCAATATTCTTGCTGGAGAGGTTTAGTCTGAATTTGAGCACTAGGGAGTTATCAGACACTTTCAGGATGCAGACCATTGAACCAGATGATGGGTCTGTCATTCTTCAAAAATCAGTGTCACCACAAATAAGAGACAACAAAATGGAGAAGAGATATGTTGGGTTCCAAAGGACTAAAAGAATGTGTTGCTGTACTTTTTTATTCCTTTGGAACCCAGAATACCTCCTCACCTTTAGGTGGCTGTCTCTGGTGGTGGTGATATTTCCTTGTTTGTAGGGGACAGGTCAGATATCTAGCTTAATGGCATACCTCCTGAAGTTGTCTGATCAGTCCCTTCTGGTTAAATCCAGCCTATGCCTTTGGCCAGGACACTCCATAGTTAATGCTGTGTGTGTCCCAGCTCAGCCTCCCTGGAGACCAAGAGTGTCCAGTTTGCCCTTCACCGTTCTTGGGAGAGCAGCTTTGGTTTCTTTGCTATGGAGGGTCTATAAGATCTGTTCACAGCAAGACAAGTAATTTTCTTTCTAAAAATTAGGAATTTAGTAAGTGGTGTACTCTGTGGATGTATGAAGAACCTCTTCTCTAAAGTCTTTCTCTAAAATGTTGCCATCTGTTAATGATTCCAGTGGTGCCTCATAACCCTATCTGTGTTTGTACATTGGAAGTATTCTAACTTTTTGATATCTATACAATGTTTATTTGTTGGCATTGTGCCATGGAAAGGAACATTTCGTCCCCCTTCTATATCATTAAAGATTTTTGTTAGGACAATCACTGTGAACTTATGAATTACTGACATTCAATGCTCTAGTCTGTTCCTATCATGGTGATTTGGTGGACCTGGATATATGGTAATGGACATATTCTTGGTTCTCATCGTCAAATGTATACTGAGTCTCCATCACTTTTAGGCTCTACTTCCCCTATTGGGAGGAAATGTTTCTGTGTTTGTCTCTCTGTGTTTTTTTTTTTTTTTTTCTTTTCTGCATGTGCACTTGTGTAGCTATATCTGAGTCTGCTGTTCAGGAAGGTCATATATGTAGGGCTGAGNATATATGTAGGGCTGAGCATTGCACTGAAAGTTTTTGGACATGTTTGGTTCCATATTAGCTTGTCAAACTTTTCCCATTCAGTTTCTGAGTTTTAAAGGATCTCTCAACCTCAAACTTTTGACATTATTGTATTTTCTCTTTCCTTCTGTCTTAAGCTGACACTTCATATTCTACTTTTTCCACCCAGTGAAACAGATGTTGTTGACGTCCTATTTTTCCCACCTACTCCACTCCCAGAGTTTTGTTTTACAGGTACAATTAAGTCCATTCAACAGTGACCAGCTGTTTGAAAGTCAAAGTTTCCCCTGTCATCTCTTATTGGGGTAAGTTCACCCTCAAAGGAGGCCTAGTGATGGAATCAGGACTCCCTGAGAGTTCCATATTGAATACTCTTTTACTACTGCCTGCATATATGGGCATTCTAGCTGAATAGAAAGTACTTGCACAGTGAGATTTTACTGAGTCTTAAAAATAGAGTGCCCCAGCAGGGAAATACAAATCAAAACCACAGTGAGATACCACCTCACATCAGTCAGAATGCCTACAATTAACAATTCAGGAAACAATAGATGTTGGCAATAACACAGAGAGATGGGAACACTCTGACACTCTCAGTGGGAATGCAAACTGGTGCAGCCACTCCGGAAAACAATATGGAGGTTCCTCAAGAACTTAACATCCCTAAATCGTAGATGAATCCTCTGTGTGCGAGTTGCTTTCCTTGCTGTTTTGATTATGTCATAAGGACCACATTTCACTGGGATTGAGTCCCCCATCAGACTCCCTGCTCAGTGGGGAGCTTGCTTCTCCTTCTCTGACTCCTCCCCATTTATGCTCTCTGTCTCAAATAAGTAGGTAAAAAGTTAAAAAAAAAAAAAAGGACCACTGAAATATCAACTCACACCTGTCAGAATGGCTAAAATCAAAAATATAAGAAACAACAAGTGTGGGCAAGGCTGTGGAGGAAACTGAACCCTCTTCCCATATTGGTGGGAACATAAACTGGTGTATCCATTGTGGAAAACGGTATGGAGGTTCCTCAAAAAGGTAATAACAGAGCTACCCTACCATCCAATAATCCTACTACTGGATATTGACTCCCAGAAATACATAAACAGTAATTAGCAGGAAGACACGCATAACAAAATTATGGAAAGAGTCCAGATGTCCATCCACAGATGATTGGTAAAGACAATGTGATATACTTCTACCATGGAATATTATTCAGCCACAGAAAAGAATAACATCTTGCCATTTGAAATGAGACAGATGGATCTAGACTGTATTATACTAAGTGAATTAAGTCAGTCAGAGATAGATAAATACCATATGATTTCACTCATATGTGGAACATAAGAAACAAAATATATAAGCAAAGCAAAAGGAAAGGGAGAGAGACAAATGTAGGCAGCCGCGGACTGGGCTAGAGTCCAGAGACCAAACCAGGCCCCGACTAGCACCTC
>NW_019155631.1:0-5081 GCF_002288905.1 Enhydra lutris kenyoni | reverse complement strand
TGAGTACTTTATAGTTTTCTGAGTATAGATTCTTTGTCTCTTTGGTTCGGTTTATTCCTAGGTATCTTATAGTTTTGGGTGCAATTGTAAATGGGATTGACTCCTTAATTTCTCCTTCTTCTGTCTTGTTGTTGGTGTATAGAAATGCAACTGATTTCTGTGCATTGATTTTATATCCTAACACTTTACTGAATTCCTGTACACGTTCTAGCAGTTTTGGAGTGGAGTCTTTTGGGTTTTCCACATATAGTATCATATCATCTGCAAAGAGTGATAGTTTGACTTCTTCTTTGCTGATTTGGATGCTGTTCATTTCTTTTTGTTGTCTGATTGCTGAGGCTAGGACTTCTAGTACCTATGTTGAATAGCAGTGGTGATAACGGACATTCCTGCCATGTTCCTAACCTTAACAGAAAAGCTCTCAGTTTTTCTCCATTGAGAATGATATTTACAGTGGGTTTTTCATAGATGGCTTTGATGATATTGAGGTATGTACCCACTACCCCTACACTTTGCAGAGTGTTGATCAGGAAAGGATGCTGTACTTTGTCAAATGCTTTTTCAGCATCAATTGAGAGTATCATATGGTTCTTGTTGTTTCTTTTATTAATGTATTGTATCACATTGATTGATTTGCGGATGTTGAACCAGACTTGCAGCCCTGGAATAAATCCCACTTGGTCGTGATGAATAATCCTTTTAATGTACTGTTGGATCCTATTGGCTAGTATTTTGGTGAGAATTTTCGCATCTGTGTTCATCAAAGATATTGGTCTGTAATTCTCTTTTTTGATGGGATCTTTGGTTTTGGTATCAAGGTAATGCTGGCCTCATAAAATGAGTGTGGAAGTTTTCCTTCCATTTCAAGTTTTTGGAACAGTTTCAGGAGAATAGGTATTAATTATCCTTCGAATGTTTGGTAGAATTTCCCTGGGAAGCCATCTGGCCCTGGGCTCTTGTTTGTTGGGAGATTTTTGATGACTGCTTCAATCTCCTTACTGGTTATGGGTATGTTCAGGTTTTCTATTTCTTCCTGGTTCAGTTGTGGTAGTTTATATGTCTTTAGGAATGCATCCATTTCTTCCAGATTGTCAAATTTGCTGGTGTATAGTTGCTCATAATATGTTCTTATAATTGTTTGTATTTCTTTGGTGTTGGTTGTGATTGGTCCTCTTTCATTCATGATTTTATTTATATGCGTCTTTTCTCTTTTCTTTTTGATAAGTCTGGCCAGGGGTTTATCAATCTTATCAATTCTTTCAAAGAATCAGCTCCTAGTTTCATTGATTTGTTCTATTGTGTTTTTGGTTTCTATTTCATTGATTTCTGCTCTGATCTTTATTATTTCTCTTCTTCTATTGGGTTTAGGCTTTCTTTGTTGTTCTTTCTCCATCTTCTTTAAGTGTAGGGCTAGGTTGTATATTTGAGAACTTTCTTGTTTCTTGAGAAAGGCTTGTACTACTATATATTTTCCTCTCAGGACTACCTTTGCTGTGTCCCACAGATTTTGAACCATTGTGTTTTCATTATCATTTGTTTCCATGAGTTTTTTCAATTCTTCTTTAATTTCCTCATTGACCCATTCATTCTTTAGAAGGATGCTCTTTAGCCTCCATGTAGTTGTATTCTTTCCAAATTTCCTCTTGTGATTGAGTTCTAGCTTTTTAGAGCATTGTGGTCTGAAAATATGCAGGGAATGATCCCAATCTTTTGATACTGACTGAGACATGATTTATGACCCAAGATGTGATCTATTCTGGAGAATGTTCCATGTGCACTAGAGAAGAATGTGTATTCTGTTGCTTTGGGATGGAATGTTCTGTATATATCTGTGATGTCCATCTGGGCCAGTGTGTCATTTAAGGACTTTATTTCCTTATTGATCTTTTTCTTGGATGATCTGTCCATTTCAGTGAGGGGCGTGTTAAATTCCCCTACTATTATTGTATTATTGTCAATGTGTTTCTTTGATTTTGTTATTAATTGGTTTATGTAGTTGGCTACTCCCATGTTAGGGGACTAGATATTTAAAATTGTTATATCTTCTTGTTGGACAGTTCCTTTGAGTATGATATAGTGTCCTTCCTCATCTCTTATTATAGTCTTTAGCTTAAAATCTAATTGATCTGATGTAAGGATTTCCACCCCAGCTTTCTTTTGATGTCCATTAGCATGGTAAGTTGTTTTCCACCCCCTCTCTTTAAATTTGGAGGTGTCTTTGGGTCTAAAATGAGTTTCGTGTAGATAGCATATTGATAGGTTTGGTTTTTTTTTAATCCATTCTGATATCCTTTGTCTTTCGATTGGGGCATTTAGCCCATTTACATTCAGGGTAACTATTGAGAGATATGAATTTAGTGTCATTGTATTGCCTGTAAGGTGACAGTTACTGTATATTGTCTCTGTTCCTTTCTGATCTACTACTTTTAAGCTCTCTCTTTGCTTAGAGGACCCCTTTCAATATTCCCAATAGAGCTGGTTTGGTGTTTACAAATTCTTTCAGTTTTTGCTTGTCCTGGAAGCTTTTTATCTTTCCTTCTATTTTCAATGATAGCCTAGCTGGATATAGTATTCTTGGATGCATGTTTTTCTTGTTCACTGCTCTGAATATATCATGCCAGTTCTTTCTGGCTTGCCAGGTCTCTGTGGATAAGTCTTTTGCCAATCTAATATTTTGCCATTGTATGTTACAGACTTCTGGTCCTGAGCTGCTTTCAGGATTTTCTCTTTGTCACTATGACTTGCAAATTTTACTATTAGATGATGGGGTGTGGACCTATTCTTATTGATTTTGGGGGTGGGTTCTCTGTGCCTTCTGGATTTTGGTTCTTGTTCCCTTTGTCATATTAGGGAAATTCTCTACAATAATTCTCTCCAATATAACTTCTGCTCCCCTCTCTCCTTCTTCTTCTGGAATCCCAATTATTCTATGTTGTTTTGTCTCATGCTATCACTTATCTCTCAAATTCTCCCCTCATGGTCTAGTAGTTGTTTGTCTCTCTTTTGCTCAGCTTCTTTATTCTCTGTCATTTGGTCTTCTATATCACTCATTTTCTCTTCTGCCTCATTTATCCTAGCAGTGAGAGCCTCCATTTTTGATTGCACCTCATTAATAGCTTTTTTGATTTCAACTTGGTTAGATTTTAGTTCTTTTATTTCTCCAGAAAGGGCTTTTATTTCTCTGGACAGGGTTTCTCTAATATCTTCCATGCCTTTTTCGAGCCTGTCTAGGACCTTGAGAATTGTCATTCTGAACTCTAGATCTGACATATTACCAATGTCCGTTTTGATTAGGTCCCTGGACTTTGGTACTGCCTCTTGTTTTTTTTGTTTGTTTGTTTGTTTTTTGTTTTTTGTGTTTTTTTGTGGTGAGTTTTTCCACCTTGTCATTTTATCCATATAAGGATATATAAAGGAGCGAATAAAATACTAAAAGGGTGGCAAAGACCCCAGTAAAATGTGCTTTAACCAAATCGGAAGAGACCCCAAATCATGGGGGAAGGGAAGGGGGTAAAAAGAAGCTCAGAAAAAAAAAATTAAAAAGAGAAAAAAAAATAAAGAGAAAATATAGAACGAAAAATATATATATTAGACTGGTGAATAAAACAGGTTCACCCACTTAATTTTGGGAGTATTTTGGCCTCTTGGAAGAAACTACCTCCCCAAAATTTAAAAAAAATTGAAAAACACATATAAGGGCAAACACAATGAAAGGATGGAATATGAGTATAAAGATGAAAAAAAAAATTTTTTTTTAATTTCTAAAAAAGGAGTTGATAAGATAAGTTGGTTGGGAGAATAAAGAAAAAGAAAGTGGAGAGAATTTCCTCAGGCTGGAGACTAGAACAATATCCTATGCTAGATTTAGGGTATATTTTGATCTATTAGAAGGAGTTGTATCCCAAATTTTTTTAGAGGGAAAAAACTCTATGTGTATACAAAAAAATAACATTAGATACAATGAAGGATAAAATGTTACTATAATAGTGAAGGTTCAAAAAAGATTTTTTTTGAAAGGTATTGTTAAGATAAACTAGTTAAAAACCTTAAGAGGAAAGGGTAAAAGTTAAAAAAAAATTAGCAGAAGAAAAAAATAAAATTAAAAAAATTAACTTTACAAGACTAAAGAATCATGGGGATGACACCATGAATTCCATGCTTTGCTTTCTCCTCCTCTGGAATTCCACTGTTCTCCTTGGTAAGTGAACTTGGTCGTGGCTGGATTTCTTGCTGATCTTCTTGGGGAGGGGCCTGTTGTAATGATTCTCAAGTGTCTTTGCCCAAGGTGGAATTGCACCACCTTTACCAGGGGCCAGGTTAAGTAATCCACTCGTGTTCGCTACCTTTCAGAAAGTGGTTGATTTTGTTTCTAGAATTGCTGCTCTTCACTTCGATCTCCTGTTGGATTTATAGGCATTCAGAATGGTTTGAGAAGCTATCTAGCTGATCTCCTGCTACCTGATACTGTCTCAGCCTGCTACTTCTCTGCCATCTTGACTCTTCTTGCCTTTTTGGACTCTTTTTGGTAAAAGATTTTCCATGGTTGGTAAGCACATATATAATAAATTATATTTATACAAGAGGGATGTTGAAGACATAGCAAATATAACATAAGGTCAGAGAGATCATTTTCCATTGTCCTTAGGAGAAGGCTTTTAGTTTTTTGGGGGGGATTTTGTTTTTATTTTTATTTTTGTTTTTGTTTTGTTTCTTTTAGCATGGCTCTGCTTTATCATGAAGTGTTTACAGTTAGATAACTTGCTTACTTTAAATCAAACTTAACACATTATTTTCTATCTACATGAAATTACCTTATTGTAGATTTCATTTATCCAACAGAAGGAAGGTTGTGAACAATAGTTGATTTATCAGGAACTCACTCTGAAAACTGTAAAAGGAAGAACAGCTGACCCAGGTTCTTGAAGGACAGTGTGTACCCTCATTACCAGCAACATAAATTGTTAATTAAACTTAAGAAAGAACAGGTTGTCTTTAGTGTTCCTCAGTTTTGATTAAGAAATAAACACAAAAGGAGGGAGGAGTCAAGATGGCGGAGAAGTAGCAGGCTGAGACTACTTCAG
>NW_019155630.1:3054-5083 GCF_002288905.1 Enhydra lutris kenyoni | reverse complement strand
CAGTCCCACAGGGACTTAAAAGGGATGTGGCCCCCTGCATGCCAAGCTCCAGGGATTGCAAAGACAAGGGGTGAAACCAGCAGAAAGATTTTTGGGTCCAAACACTCCAGAGTGCACAGACTGACCTCGGCAGCCAAGACGGGCCTGCCCAGCTGTCACCTGCCTCATCCTCTGTGTCCATGTAAGGAGGCCATGCCATGCATGCATGCCATGTATGCAGGCCTCGGAGGCGCCATCCAGTGGTGGAGACGACCCACTGTCCACAAAAGGCGACCCTCCCTGCAGATTGGAAATTGGGGATGGGTGGGAGGCAAGAGGGAGGTCAGTGCACTAAGGGCCTTTCAAATCAGACACGCAGGGGGAATCCAGTGTTTTCAAAGAGTATCTCTCTGTCCCCTGCAGAAGGGGCACCTTGGGATCCAAATTAATGCAACTCACTGGAAAATGACCGACATATGTTTGCATCCTTAGCTCGTAGATCAGGCAATCCGCCCCACAGACAATATTAGTAACTGTCAGCCTTGGCTCCAAGGGGCTCCTGGAAGGAACACAAGGCCTTCCTGGGGAGGAGAGCCCTGCAGGAAGCACTTTTTTTCTTATTCTACACAGCAAGCATGACTTGGGTGAGGGGCAGAGGGAGAAAGACTCCCCCCTGAGCAGGGAGCCTGATGCTAGGTTTGATCCTTGGACTCCAAGAGCAGAACCTGAGACAATGGCCAATACTTAACCCACTGAGCCACCCAAGAATTCGTAGAGTGACTTTGTGAAACAATCTCGTATAAATAGGAGTTTTATAGAGTAGCAGATGTAAAATGAAAATTTTAGTCTCCTATGTGCCCTCAGGAATATCTTTTTTTTAATGAAAAAAAAATGTAGTTAACATAAAGTGCAGCATTGGGTTCTGCAGTAGAATTCAAGGATTCATCACTTATAGCCACCACTCAGAGCTGGTCACAACAAGGGCCTTCTTCAATGCCCATCATCTATCGACCTGTCCCCAACCCACTCCCTCCATGACCCCCCAGTGTGCAGGGATGCCTTCACTCTGAGAGTTATGTCATGAGCCATTGCCATGGTGACCTGATGACATGCACCCTGCCTTCTGTTTCCACTGCCAACCTGTGAGCCGAGCCCCTTGAAGTTTGATGAACAGGTGTAAAGGTCCCCACGATGGGAAATCTCAGCTGCTGTTCTACGGGTATGTGCCTATCGATTTTCTCAATTCTCTTCTCTCAAGTTGGCCGCCTCACTTTTACAGAGACTGGGTACTTCTCTTTGGCTTTTCCTTTCCACCCACTGATTTCTTCTCCTGGTTCGATGCATGTATTTCTTAGTTTTTCTCTGTTATTTCAGTGTGAATTCTTGGTGAAGCTGTCTTCCTTAAATAGTTTCTATGTTCAGAAAACTGTACTATTCTTGAATGCAAATTTCAGACACGGTCATACAGTGAATACACACAGGTCACACACTACTATGTTGTCCGTGGATCAAGAGAATCTTGATGCAACCCAGACAATACATTTGAGGGGAAGGAATTGCCAGTCACTTCTCAATGGAGATGACAAAATCGGAGAGGAATGGTCAACAGTCAAAATGCAGCTGTTTTTAGAAGGAGAGACACTGGAGGATATCGGGGTGTTTTCATGGGTTGATGTGGAGTGTTTCACGGGCTGTCTGCATGATGCATGGGAGTGGATGGGAATGGACTGTGACACTGGGTAGGTGGAAAGAACACTCGGCAGCTGCATAGTAGACTGTCAGTCTCAAAGATACTGCTGAGCTGAGTTCTCAAGGCCCGGCCTATGGAGGGAGACAGGAGACTCCCTAAACCTACAGTCTCCAGAGGGGATCAAGAGACCTACAAGTAGATACGAGATGTTGGGGAGGAAGGTGGAAGTAGGAGGGAACTCACTCCAGCCAGGGTATCCTCACTTCCATCCAGCCTCCTCAGAAAAGAAATCAGATCAAGAGTAGGGCACTCAGCATCATACATCTCCTTCCTTAAACCAACCATCCCCAGCCCAGATGA
>NW_019155630.1:0-1827 GCF_002288905.1 Enhydra lutris kenyoni | reverse complement strand
ATGCCAACACTGCTCTCTATTTCTATGTGTCTCCCAGCAATCTGTGTGGAGCATACCCCTGAGGATATAGAGCCACCCACAACCACACCGACCCCTCCACAACCACCAAAGAAGAAAGTCCGGTTCTTCCTCCAGGATTAGGTCTACCCCATCAGGGACACCAAGGAAGGTACCTTGGATATTGACTCATTACGTTGATTGGAGACACATTCTCCCACTCAGTTACACAGACATCACTGAAGCTTTCAAAACTGCTGAGACACAATTTCCTATGATTTCACTGGTAGCAGTTTTCCTCTATGCCGTCCATTACCATTAAGTCCAGAATTCAAGATGAAATTCTCATTCAAACTGGATCCAAGGGGCACAGGAAAAAAAAGTGTCTACTAGCTGAAGGCATGGATCTTAGGTCTTTTTGGAACACAGGTCCATATAGCTCTCTCCAGAAAACATGGTTCTTAGATGTGTAGGAAGGAAGAGACTACATTTTCCACCAGTAACGCTAAACAGAAAAATGGAACAGAATATGACAGGAGGTTTCACGATCTCCCCCCTCCACTTCTGTCCATTAGCCACATCTTACATGGGTGTGCTAGGTACCTTAAAAGGAACAAAACAAGCTCACAACATTTGGGGAACTAAAGTACCCAGTACATTCCATGTGTTTGCCATTCTACAAATTGGGCAAGTACATTCTGTGACGTCTTCTCATTCTGGAAATAGACGGAAATCTCTGCACGAATGTCTAAGAAAACTGGGTTCCCAATAGCCATAGACAGGCACAGCCCCCAAATCCATCATGGGAGGAAAGGACACATTAAATGGCATCCATACACATCATGGAGTGCTATTCAGGCATAAGAAGAAACAAAGGTTTCTAATACTTTAGGAAATAGATGGACCTTGGAAACCTAACACACATTTTGAGAGCAAACACACAAGGAAAAAGGTACATTACACGATCCCATGCTTTGAGGACACTAGGGTAGGGACAATTGTAGAGCCAGAATGTGGAAAGTATGGTGCAGGGAGGAGTGGGGGAGGGCCGGTCATGTCATCATGGGTACAGAGGTTACCTGAGATAATATGGCAATGCTTTCCACATAGATGGCAGTGCTGTCTACAAAGCATCAGGGATGTGAGCAGTGTCACTGAATGTATACATACTAACAAATACGACCGTAAATATTACTTAGATTCCATCACTGAAAAACTCACTACTCCAAGGCAATAGAGGACCGATAGGGTCATAGCAGAGATGCAGGGAAGACAGCTGAATAGGCCCCATTACCAGGTGAACAAGTGACAAGCTGGCTTGGCTTCACAGTGGGCAGGAGGGTTCAAGGGACTGAGCCCTTAGACCCAGTGTACCTTGAATGTTTCCCAGATTGACGCTGATGTGTTCCCACTGATCACACACACCCCCCCCCCCCTGTTTGAAAGCCAAGGCCCCGTTTCCCTTTTCCATCCTGCTCCCCTCCTCGGTGTTTCTTTGTACACCAAGGACATTGGCCCAGCAGCAGGTCAGGCCTTGCTTGGTCACTCTTCACATCCATTCACTCTGGCCTTGCACCCACATCCAGCAGAATTAACTCCCTGAGTCACTCCTGAGTAGCACAGCCAATGTCGTGACAGCTCCTCTGTGTTCTCCTAGACCCTGTGGAGTGCCAGTCCAATGACCTTCTTAGGCACTGGACAGAGGAAGGCACTCCAACTCTCTCTGAGGTAAGCTTGCCTCTCTTTCTCATTGACAGAAATGTTCCTTCCTTGATTTCTTCCATCAATGGAGGATGAAAATCTGGCACTTTACCTCCCAGGGGAAGGGGG
>NW_019155629.1:0-5083 GCF_002288905.1 Enhydra lutris kenyoni | reverse complement strand
GTGTGTGAGGAGGGATGTCTGAAAACAAAGCTATGCTTATGTTCAGTGCCGAGGCCATAACAGTTCCAATGTGCAGCGTCTGTTTCAAGATCTCATGCACCTGAAGACGATCGAGTGTGAGATGTCTGCTCACGCTGGAATTTGTATCCATGATGGACCACGAATGCTCGTGCGGCCTCAAGAAGCCTTGGCGGCTTTCCGAAGCTGGAGCTTGTGAGCTGCTCCAAACAGCAAGGTGTCCTTCAGGGGGACAGGGGAAGTCCAGTTAGAGGGCTCCAGGGTCCCCATATGGAAATATTCTATAGCAGAACTCTCCGAATGGATGCCTGGAAACTCCACCTCCGTTACCACTGTAGACTAGGAACAGGGCAGCTTTGATCCAGTGACTCTGCTTCGCAGTTACAATGGATCTGAGTTGCCGATTGTTCGGATTTGGGTCTAGGGGCACAATAGGTTCTCTCTGTGGGATCCTGGTCCAGCCCCGACAGGCTGTGCTTGAAAGGGGTCTCAGGCTAAGAGTCACAATGCCTGTTTGTGCCCAGTTGCCCCTCCTGAGTGGGCGTGGTCTCATGGGCCATGCAGGTGGCTCCCACTCTGAAAGTAGTACCACCATATCAACATCCACTTTCCTGCCATGGGGAAGAAGGAGGACTCTGTTGTGCTTCAGGTACACACAAGGGCAGGGTTTTGCACTACCATCTGGGGTCAGATACCTGCCTACTCAGGTTGGATGGAAATAACGGCTTGGGCCAGGCAGTTCCCACCTGCAGTATATGGGTCCCGCTATCTGTCTGGCCGACAGGAGATTGGGTCTCAGGCTGTGTTACACAGAGCATTAGTTCACAGGGCGACCTATGATATCAGGGTGCCCTTGAGGGCCGTGTGGTTGGACGCTCATTTGGGGTTTTGGGCAGACCTGTAGGACATTTCTTCTTCTGTTGGCCAGGTAGAAGGCAGCTTTGTGACTCCAGAATTCCCAAGGTGGAGGGCCTGCTGGAAAAGCTTGTGAGGATCGAAATCTGAAAACACAAGCTCTGGTTATGTTCAGTGCCGAGGGCACGACAGTTCCAATGGGCAGCAGCTGTTTCAAGATCTTCAGCACCTGAGGATGGGCGAGGGTGAGATGTCTGCTCACACTGGAATTTGTATCCATGATGGCCAACGAATGATCGGGTTGCCTCAAGAAGCCTTGGAGGCTTATCCAAGCTGGAGCTGGTGAGCTGCTCCAAACCACAAGGTGTCCTTCTGCGGGACAGGGGAAGTCAGCTTAGAGGTCTCCCACATGGAAAGATTCGACAGCAGAGCTCTCCGAATGGATGCCAGGAAAACCCACCTCCTGTTACCATAGCAGCCAAGGAACAGGTCGGCTTTGACCCGCTGCCTCTGGTTCGAAGTTCCAAGGGATCTGAGTTGACAGAGTTTCTCAGTCTGACGGGTCCCAATGCTGCTTGGTGTCCAGGGAGACCTTAGAATGTGGTTGTGGCTCTGGGGCCATGCAGGAACCACCGAGGCTGAGGGTTGGTCCCCGTTTTCAAGAGCAAGGTTTCCTTCTCGAGACCAGAGGGATTCTGTTGTATGGCTAGGGGCCACACGTTAGGCCATAAGTTGGTTTTCCAGAACAGGCCTGAGGGACAGAGGCCTGAAAACCTAAGCAAGGTATTGGATGAGGTTCTAGGGGCATGTCAGGTTCAATCTTCAGACTCAGGTCCATTGACGTGCGTTTCTTTCTGTAGGTAGGTGCTGAAGGTGTGTCAGTCAGACTGCACATTTTTTCCAGATCATCCTATGAAATTGGTGTGGGTTCAGGTGCCTTGAAGCTTTCTCCCATTCTGGAAGGTTTGGGCAACTGAGATGTGCAGAGTTCCCTCGGGAGAGCAGGCCCAGAGATGCTCTTTCGTTCTGGAGGTCACATCCTGGAGGGCATGTGGTCACGGCTTTGGGAACCAAGTCTTCAGACAGCAACAGGGGAAGAATTAGGAGCGAAGTTATGGCACGCCCGATGTGCAGAACCTGAAAGCAGCTCCTCAGGATTTGAAATTCGGATGCCTGGGAGCAGTAGCAGAGGCTTTTCTGTCTGGACTCTATATGCAGGATAACCTCAGAATGATAGGTTTGCTACATGGGTCCATGGGAGTTTCTTCCTATCTGGGGTTTTTCCTGGCTCCCAAGAGTTTGCAGTCTTTATGGGGGAAGGGAAGAGTGCTGTTTTCCACGTCAAGGGTCCCGCCCAAACAAGGATTCCAGAGTGGGATTTTGGGTCACGTGGCCTGGACAACCCCACCAAGGGTTAGGATTTGGGCCAAGAGGCACGAGAGGCCTGCTCTCTGGCTTCCTGTCCAGCCCCCAACAGGGTGTTCTTTAAGGGGGTCTCAGGCTGAGGGTCACAAGGCCTGCTTGGGGCCAGCTGCCCCTCCTGAGTGGGCCTGGTCTCATGGGCCTGTAGCTGCCTCCCACTCTAGAGTAGTACAACCATCTCAACATCCACATTCCTGCCATGAGGAAGGAGGAGTACTCTGCTGTGATTCAGGTTCCCACATAGGCAGGGATTTGCGCTACCTTCTGGGATCAGATACCTGCATACCCAGGTTCGCAGGAGATGACGGGCTCTGACCAAGACAGAGCCCACCTGCAGGATATGGATCGTGCTATGTGGCTGGCTGACAGGTGGCCGCGGCTCGAGCTGTGTCACACAGAGCATCAGTTCACAGGGCGGCCTATGATATCAGGGTGCCCTTGAGGGCCATGCTGCTGGACCCTCGTCTGGGGATTCTGGACAGACCCGTAGGGCATTTCTTCCTTCCGTTGGGCAGGCAGAAGGCAGCTTTGTTTTTCCAGAATTCCCAATATGATGGCCTGCTGGCAAGGTGTATGTGGATGGAAGCCTGAAAACAAAGCTATGGTTATGATCAGTGCCGAGGCCATAACAGTTCCAATGTGCAGCGTCTGTTTCGAGATCTGAAGCACCTGAGGACGATCGAGTGTTAGATGTCTGCTCACGCTGGAATTTGTATCCATGATGGCCCACGAATGCTCGTGCGGCTTCAAGAAGCATTGGCGGCTTTCCCAAGCTGGGGCTTGTGAGCTGCTCCAAACATCAAGGTGTCCTTCAGCGGGACAGGGGAAGACCAGTTAGAGGGCTCCAAGTTCCCCATATGGAAAGATTCGATAGCAGAGCTCTCCGAATGGATGCCTGGAAACCCCACCTCCGTTAACACTGAAGCCTAGTGACAGGCAGCTTTGATCCAGTGGCTCTGCTTTACATTTCGAAGGGATTTGAGTTGACGGAAGTTCTCAGTCAGAAGGGTCACAATGCTGCTTGGTGTCCAGGGAGACCTTAAATTGTGGCGGTAGCTCTGGGGCCATGCAGGAACTTCCTAGACTGTGGGTGGGACCCCGTTCCCAAGAGCAAATTATCCTTCTCGGGACCAGAGGGGTTCTACTGTATGGCTCAGGGACCACACGTTGGGCCATATGTTGGTTTTCCAGAACAGGTCGGAGGGACAGAGGCCTGAAAACGTAAGCTAGGTTTTGGAAGAGGTCCTCGGGGCATGTCAGGTTGAATCTTCGGACTCAGGCCCATTTACTTGCGTTTCTTCCTGTAGGTAGGTGCTGTCGGAGTCTCATACTGCACCTATTTTCCAGAGCGGCCTATCAAATTCGGGTGGGTTCAGGTTCCTTGCAGGTGTCTCCCATTCTGGATGGTTTGGGCAACTGAGACGGGCAGAGTTTCCTCAGGAGAGCAGGCCCACTGATGTGGTGTGCTTCTGGGAGTCCCATCCTGGAGGGCATGTGGTCAAGTCTTTGGGAACGAAGTCTTCAGACAGCAACACGGGGAAGAATAAGGGGCGAGGTTATGGCAGGCCCGATGTGCAGACCCTGAAAGCAGCTCCTCAGGATTTGAAATTCGGGTGACAGGGAGGCAGTAGCAGAGGCTTTTCTCTCTGGATTGTATACCTAGGATGGTCTCGGATTGGACGGGTGAGCACATGGGTCCATGGGATATTCTCCCTTTCTGGGGATTCTGCCAGGCTCCGAAGAGTTTGTTGTTTTTCTGGGGGAAGGGAAGAGTGCTCTTTTCCATCTCAGGGGTCCTGCCCAAACAGGGATTCTGGAGACGGCTTGTGGGTCACGAGTCCTGGACAACCACACCAAGGGTTAGGATTTGGGATAGGGGCACAATAGGTTCTTTCTGTGGTATCCTGGTCCAGCCCCGACAGGCTGTGCTTGAAAGGGGTTTGAGGCTAAGAGTCACAATGCCTGTTTGGGCCCAGTTGCCCCTCCTGAGTGGGTGCGGTCTCATGGGCCATGAAAGTGGCTCCCACTCGGAAAGTAGTACAACCATATCAACATCCACTTTCCTGCAATGGGGAAGGAGGAGTAATCTGTTGTGCTTTAGGTACACACAAGGGCAGGGATTTGCACTACCTTCTGGGGTCAGATACCTGCATACCCAGGTTGGATGGAAATAACGGGCTCAGGCCAAGGCAGTTCCCACCAGCAGGATATGGGTCCCGCTATCTGGCTGGCCGACAGGAGATTGGGTCCCGGGCTGTGTTACACAGAGCATTAGTTCACAGGGCGACCTAAGATATCAGGGTGCCCTTGAGGGCCATGTGGTTGAACTCTCATTAGGGGTTTTGGGCAGACCTGTAGGAAATTTCTTCTTACTGTTGGCCAGGTAGAAGGCAGCTTTGTGACTCCAGAATTCCCAAGGTGGAGGGCCTGCTGGCAAAGCTTGAGAGGATCGAAATCTGAAAACACAAGCTATGGTTATGTCCAGTGCCGAGGGCATGACAGTTCCAATGTGCAGCAGCTGTTTCAATATCTCAAGCACCTGAAGTTGGGCGAGGGTGAGATGTCTGCTCACACTGGAATTTGTGTCCTTGATGGCCAACTAATGCTCGGGTGGCCTCCAGAAGCCTTGGAGGCTTATCCAAGCTGGAGCTTGTGAGCTGCTCCAAACCACAAAGTGTCCTTCTGAGGGACAGGGGAAGTCAGGTTAGAGGTCTCCCACATGGAAAGATTCGACAGCAGAGCTCTCCGAATGGATGCCTGGAAACCCCACCTCGCGTTACCACAGCAG
>NW_019155628.1:2053-5085 GCF_002288905.1 Enhydra lutris kenyoni | reverse complement strand
GCCTGGGAGGCAGTAGCAGAGGCTTTTCTCTCTGGACTGTATACCTAGGGTGTTCTCGGAATGGACGGGTGAGCACATGGGTCCATGGGATATTCTCCCTTTCTGGGGATTCTGCCAGGCTCCCAAGAGTTTGGTGTTTTTCTGGGGGAAGGGAAGAGTGCTCTTATCCATCTCAGGTGTCCTGCCCAAACAGGGATTCCGGAGACGGGTTGTGGGTCACGAGGCCTGGACAACCACACCAAGGGTTCGGATTTGGGACTAGGGGCACAATAGGTTCTTTCTGTGGTATCCTGGTCCAGCCCCGACAGGCTGTGCTTGAAAGGGGTGTCAGGCGAAGAGTCACAATGCCTGTTTGGGCCCAGTTGCCCCTCCTGAGTGGGCGCGGTCTCATGGGCCATGAAGGTGGCTCCCACTCGGAAAGTAGTACAACCATATCCACATCCACTTTCCAGCCATGGGGAAGGAGGAGTACTCTGTTGTGCTTCAGTTAAACACAAGAACAGGGTTTTGCTCTACCTTTTGGGGTCAGATACCTGCATACCCAGGTTGGATGGAAATAACGGGCTCGGGCCAAGGCAGTTCCCACCTGTAGGATATGTGTCCCCCTATCTTGCTGGCCGACAGGATTCAGTCTCGGGCTGTGTTACACAGAGCATTAGTTCACAGGGCGACCTAAGATATCAGGGTGCCCTTGAGGGCCTTGTGGTTGGACGCTCATTTGGGGTTTTGGGCAGACCTGTAGGACATTTCTTCATTCTGTTGGCCAGGTAGAAGGCAGCTTTGTGACTCCAGTATTCCCAAGCTGGAGGGCCAGCTGGCAAAGCTTGTGAGGATCGAAATCTGAAAACACAAGCTATGGTTATGTTCAGTGCCGAGGGCATGACAGTTCCAATGTGCGGCAGCTGTTTCAAGATCTCCAGCACCTGAGGATGGGCGAGGGTGAGATGTCTGCTCACACTGGAATTTGTATCCATGATGGCCAACGAATGCTCGGGTGGACTCAAAAAGCCTTGGAGGCTTATTCAAGCTGGAGCCTGTAATCTGCTCCAAACCACAAGGTGTCCTTCAGCGGGACAGGGGAAGTCAGGTTATAGGTCTCCCACATGGAAAGATTCGATAGCAGAGCTTTCCGAATGGATGCCTGGAAACTCCACCTCCGTTACCACTGAAGCTTAAGAATAGTGAAGCATTGATCCAGTGGCTCTGCTTCGCAGTTTCAAGGGATCTGAGATGACGGAGGTTTTCAGTCTGACGGGTCACAATGCTGCTTCGTGTCCAGGGAGTCCATAGAATGTGGCGGTAGCTCTGGGTCCATGCAGGAACCTCCTAGCCTGTGGGTGGGACCCCGTTCCCAAGAGCAAAGATTCCTTCTCGGGACCAGAGGGGTTCTACTGTATGGCTCAGGGACCACACGTTGGGCCATATGTTGGTTTTCCAGAACAGGCCTGAGGGACAGAGGCCTGAAAACCTAAGTTATGTATTGGATGAGGTCCTAGGGGCATGTCAGGTTGAATCTTCGGACTCAGGCCCATTGACGTGCGTGTCTTCCCGGAGGTAGGTGCTGACGGTGTCTCATACAGCGCCTATTTTCCAGAGCGGCCTATGAAATTGGGGTGGGTTCAGGTGCTTTCCAGGTGTCTCCCATTCTCGATGGTTTGGCCACTGAGACGGGCAGAGTTTCCTCGGGAGAGCAGGCCCAGTGATGCGGTGTGGTTTTGGGGATCCATCCTGGAGGGAATGTGGTCAAGTTTTGGGAATGAAGTCTTCAGACAGCAACTCGGGGAAGAATTAGGGGCGAGGTTATTGCAGGCCCGATGTGCAGACCCTAAAAGCAGCTCCTTAGGATTTGAAATTCGGGTGCCTGGGAGGCAGTAGCAGAGGATTTTCTCTCTGGACTGTATACCTAGGATGTCTCGGAATGGACGGGTGAGCACATGGATCCATGGGATATTCTCCCTTTCGGGGGATTCTGCCAGGCACCCAAGAGTTAGGTGTTTTTCTGGGGGAAGGGAAGAGTGCTCTTTTCCATCTCAGGGGTCCTGCCCAAACAGGGATTCCAGAGACGGGTTGTGGGTCACGTGGCCTGGACAACCCCACCAAGGGTTAGGATTTGGGCCAAGAGGCACGAGAGGCCTGCTCTCTGGCTTCCTAGTCCAGCCCCAAACAGGGTGTCCTTTAAAGGGGTCTTAGGCTGAGGTTCACAATGCCTGCTTGTGCCCCGCTGCCCCTCGTGAGTGGGCGTGGTCTCAAGGGCCATGTAGCTGGCTCCCACCCTAGGTTAGTACAACCATCTCAACATCCACATTCCTGCCATGAGGAAGGAGGAGTACTGTGCTGTGATTCAGGTTCGCCCATAGGCAGGGATTTGCGCTACCTTCTGGGTTCAGATACCTGCATACCCAGGTTCGCAGGAGATGATGGGCTAGACCACTACAGAGCCCACCTGCAGGATATGGGTCGCGCTATGTGGCTGGCTGACAGGAGGTCGGGGCTCGGGCTGTGTCAGACAGAGCATCAGTTCACAGGGCGGCCTATGATATCAGGGTGCCCTTGAGGGCCGTGTGGTTGGACCCTCATCTGGGGATTCTGGGCAGACCCGTAGGGCATTTCTTCCTTCCGGTGGGCAGGCAGAAGGCAGCTTTGTTTTTCCAGAATTCCCAATATGGAGGGCCTGCTGGCAAGGTGTGTGTGGATGGAAGTCTGAAAACAAAAGCTATGCTTATGTTCAGTGCCGAGGCCATAACAGTTCCAATGTGCAGCGTCTGTTTCCAGATCTCAAGCACCTGAGGTCGTTCGAGTGTGAGATGTCTGCTCACGCTGGAATTTGTGTCCATGATGGCCAGCGAATGCTTCTGCGGCCTCAAAAAGCCTTGGCGGCTTTCCGAAGCTGGAGCTTGTGAGCTGCTGCAAACAGCAAGGTGTCCTTCAGCGGGACAGGGGAAGTCCAGTTAGAAGGCCCCAGGGTCCCCATATGGAAAGATTCGTTAGCAGAGCTCTCCGAATGGATGCCTGGAAACTCCACCTCCGTTACC
>NW_019155628.1:0-1953 GCF_002288905.1 Enhydra lutris kenyoni | reverse complement strand
TGGATGAGGTCCTAGGGGCATGTCAGGTTGAATCTTCGGACTCAGGCCCATTGACGTGCGTGTCTTCCTGGAGGTAGGTGGTGACGGTGTCTCATACTGCGCCTTTTTTCCAGAGCAGCCTTTGAAATTGGAGTGGGTTCAGGTGCCCTGCAGGTTTCTCCCATTCTGGATGGTTTGGGCAACTGAGACTGGCAGAGTTTCCTCGGGAGTGCAGGCCCAGTGATGCAGTGTGGTTCTGGGAGTCCCATCCTGGAGGGCATGTGGTCAAGGTTTTGGGAACGAAGTCTTCAGACAGCAACTCGGGGAAGTATTAGGGGAGAGGTTATGGCAGGCCCGATGTGCAGACCCTGAAAGCAGCTCCACAGGATTTGAAATTCGGGTGCATGGGAGATAGTAGCAGAGGCTTTTATCTCTGGACTGTATACCTAGGATGGTTTCGGAATGGACGGTGAGCACATGGGTCCATGGGATATTCTCACTTTCTGGGGATTCTGCCAGGCTCCCAAGAGTTTGGTGTTTTTCTGGGGGAAGGGAACAGTGGTCATTTCCATATCAGGGGTCCTGCCCAAACAGGGATTCCAGAGACGGGTTGTGGGTCATCTGGCCTGGACAACCCCACCAATGGTTAGGATATGGGTCTAGGGGCACCATAGGTTCTCTCTGTGGGATACTGGTCCAGCCCCGAGAGGCTGTGCTTGAAAGGGGTCTCAGGCTAAGTGTCACAATGCCTGTTTGTGCCCAATTGTCCCTCCTGAGTGGGCGTGGTCTCATGGGCCATGCAGGTGGCTCCCACTCTGAAAGTAGTACCACCATATCAACATCCACTTTCCTGCCATGGGGAAGGAGGAGGACTCTGTTTTGCTTCAGGTACACACAATGGCAGGTTTTGCACTACCTTCTGGGGTCAGATACCTGCATACCCAGGTTGGATGGAAAAAACAGGCTCGGGCCAAGGCAGTTCCTACCAGCAGAATATGGGTCCCGATATCGGCTGGCCGACAGGAGATTGGGTCTCAGGCTGTGTTACACAAAGCTTTAGTTCACAGGGTGACCTATCATATCAGCTGGCCCTTGCGGGCCGTGTGGTTCGACGCTCATTTGGGGTTTTAGGCAGACCTGTAGGACATTTCTTCTTTCTGTTGGCCAGGTAGAAGGCATCTTTGTGACTCCAGAATTCCCAAGGTGGAGGGCCTGCTGGCAACGCTTGTGAGGATCGATATCTGAAAACACAAGCTCTGGTTATGTTCAGTGCCGAGGGCATGACAGTTCCAATGTGCAGCAGCTGTTTCAGGATCTCCAGTACCTGAGGATGGGCTAGGGTGAGATGTCTGCTCACACTGGAATTTGTATCCATGATGGCCAACGAATGCTCGGGTGGCCTCAAGAAGCCTTGGAGGCTTATCCAAGCTGGAGCTTGTGAGCTGTTCCAAACCACAAGGTGTCCTTCTGCGGGACAGGGGAAGTGAGCTTAGAGGTCTCCCACATGGAAAGATTCGACAGCAGAGCTCTCCGAATAGATGCCTGGAAACCCCACCTCGCGTTACCACAGCAGCCAAGGAACAGGGCAGCTTTGATCCACTGACTCTGGTTCGAAATTCCAAGTGATCTGAGTTGACAGAGGTTCTCAGTCTGACGGGTCCCAATGCAGCTTGTTGTCCAGGGAGACCTTAGAATGTGGGTGTGTCTCTGGGGCCATGCAGGAATCTCCTAGGCTGAGGGTGGTCCCCGTTCTGAAGAGCAAGGTTTCCTTCTCGAGACCAGAGGGATTCTATTGGATGGCTAGGGGCCACACGTTGTGCCATAAGTTGGTTTTCCAGAACAGGCCTCAGGGACGGAGGCCTGAAAACCTAAGCTAGGTATTGGATGAGGTTCTAGGGGCATGTCAGGTTCAATCTTCAGACTCAGGTCCATTGACGTGCGTTTCTTCCTGCACGTAGGTGCTGAAGGTGTGTC
>NW_019155627.1:0-5085 GCF_002288905.1 Enhydra lutris kenyoni | reverse complement strand
CCTCCCCCCGTGGTCTATCTTCCCGTCGCTTTGGATTCACTTCTCCGCCAGTCCTACCTTTCAGAAAGTGGTTGATTTTCTGTTTCTAGAGTTGCTGTTCTTCTTCTCTTCGATCTCCCGTTGGATTTGTAGGTGTTTGCAATCTTTAGATAAGCTATCTAGCTGATCTCCCGCTACCTGAAGTAGTCTCAGCCTGCTACTTCTCCGCCATCTTGACTCCTCCCCCTAGAGATCTATTTTTATCCAACATCATGGCATTACTGTGGACTCCCTTGGGGAAAAAGTAAAGGCTGATGATTTCAGCAGCCTGGAAATCTCTGCATTCCTAAGAGAAGATGCAAAATACTGAGAACTCTCCTTCAGAATTAAAGAAGTGGAGGTTGTACCAAACCTCCTTAAGGCTCCTATGTTCCTATAAGAAAAAGAAAAGGGCTTAGGTCAGATGACACAGTTTGGAGAGACTGAGATAATATTCAGAATACTGAAATTCCTTTACCAGGAAGATGTAAAAGAAGTGGGATATGCCCATTTCTATAACGTTTTTGATAGACTCCCAGAATCTTTAGCCAGGGTGATTGATAAAGGTTTTTGTTGTTGTTTAAGATTGTTTAAAATTTATTTGACAGAGAGAGAGTTCAAGCGGGGGAGCAGGAAAGAAAGAAGCAGGCTCCCCACTGAGTGGGGAGCCCGATGTGGGGTTCAATCCCAGGACCTCGTGATCATGACCTGAACCAAAGGCAGACACTTAATGGACTGATCCACCCACTAAAGGTTTTTCACTTCCAAAATCAATATAGAGAGGATAGGAAAGGTGGCTGCTTTTTCAAGTATGGGGACAAAAAGTAATCTACTAGGGAGAAAAAGAAGTGACTGAATATGACATTACCAAAGATACAAAATAAATATATAACTAACCCTAAAAAAAAAGAGATTGATAAATTACCTGGCTAGGAACTCAAAATAATTGACTTAAAGACGCTAAGATACAATAACATATATAACTAAATGAAATTAGGATAATATACATATATACATAATATGTACATATTATACATAATATACATATGTACACATATATATAATATATAAAATATACATATATACATAATATGTACATACAATGTACATAAAAATTAGTATATCAAAAAAGAAATAGAAATCATTAAAAAATTTAGCAAAATACTTGAATTACAGAATTCAATAACTGGGGGCATCTGGATTGCTCAGTTGGTTAAGCATCGGCCTACATTATCATTATCTCTGAGTCCTGGGATTGAGCCCCATATTGGACTCCCTACTCAGTTGGGAGCCTCTTTTCCCTCTCCTGTTCCCCTTGCTTGTGCTCTCTCTCTCTGTCAAGTAATTAAGTAAATAAAATTTTTAAATAAGAAACAAACAAAAGATTTCAATAATTGAACTGAAGTATCCAATAGAGAAATTCAGCAGTAGATTTAATCAAGCAGAATAAATTATCAACTGACTTAGAGATAGGTCATTTGAAATTAACAAGTGAGAGGAGCAAAAAGAAAAGAATATAGAGGACTTGTTAAAGTCCCAACAGTTTATTTTTTATTTTGTTTTCCTTGTCTCAGAAGACCTATCTAGAAATATCTTGCTATGGCAAGATTTGGTGCATCCAAATATTATGGCACAGCCACTTTAGAAAACAGTGTGGAGATTCCTTAAGAAATTAAAAATAGAGCTACCCTATGACCCTGCAATTGCACTACTGGGTATTTACTCCAAAGATACAGATGTAGTGAAAATAAGGGCCATATGTAATCCAATGTTCATAAGAGCAATGGCCATAATCTCCAAACTGTGGAAAGGGGCAAGATGCCCTTCAACAGACAAATGGATAAAGAAGATATGGTCCATATATACAATGGAGTATTATGCCTCCATCAGAAAGGATGAATACCCAATTTTTGTATCAATGTGGATTGGACTGGAAGAGATTATGCTTTTATGTTTACTTATTTGTTTGTTTATTTATGGTTTGGTTTAGGCATCAAGATTATGTTGGCCTTCTATAAGGAGGATGGAAGTTTTTCCTTCTTTTATCTTTTGGAGATTTGTATTGATTCTTTTTTTTTTTTTTAAGTAGAGTAGAATTCACTTGTAAGACCATCTGGCCTTGGTCTTTTCTTTTGGGGGAGTAATTACTAATTCAATATTCCCGTTTGCTATTGGTGTATTTTGGATTTCTATTTCTTCTTCCATTAGTCTCAGTAGATTTTATACACCTAGAAATTTATCTACTCATTGAAATTGTTCAAATTTTTGGTGTATAATTATTTAAGTAATTTATTATATATATAATTTCTGTGGCATAGTTATAGTATATCCTCTTTTGTTTCTAACTCTGTTTATTAAGACTTTTCCCATTCATTGTTGGTCTCAGAATTTGTCATTTTGTTTTTCTATTTTTCTGAAAGCATGTATATATACTGATTTTTTTCTTATTTTCTTTTCTCCATTTGATTTATGTATATCCTATATTGATATTACTTCCTTTTCCTACAAACTTTAGTTTGTTTCTCTTTTTCTAGTCCTTCGAGGTGTAATGTTAGGTTGTTTATTTCAGATTTTTTTATTTGTTAAATATGTATTTATTGCCATTCATCTCTTATTATTTTTCTTTCTGTAATATTCAATGTTTTAGTATGCTGTGTTTTTATTTTCACTTTCTCAAGATATTTCCTAATTTTATTCTTAACTTATTCTTTGGCCAAGTGATTTTTTAAGAGTCTGCTTAATTTCTATATATTTATGAGTTTTCCAATTTCTTCAGTTATTGATTTCTAGTTTCATTTCATTATGTTTGGAAAAGATATTTGGCATGATTGTTGGCTGATTTGTCAATACTTGTTTTGTGAGCTAGCATGCAATCTATCTTAGAGAATGACCCATGTTCCTTTAAAAAGAAAGAGTATTCTGATGCTGTCTGGTAGAATGTTCTGTATGACTTTTAGGTCCATCAGGTTTATAATGTTTTTCAAGACTGCCATTTCCTTACATATTTTCTATCTTGGATGATCTATCCATTATTAAATGTGTATTATTGAAGTCTACCACTGTTTTGGTTTGGTATCTATTTATCCCTTCATATATGTCAATTCTACTGCTCTGTATATTCAGAAGCTTTGATGTTGGATCATATCAAATTATAATTACTCTATCTTCCTCTATAATTGGATTTTTATCATTATATAATAAACTTCTTAGACTTTCATGAGAATTTCTGACTTAAAATATACATTACCTGATAGAATTATAGACACTCTTGATTTATCTTGTTTGCCTTTTGCATAGAATATTTTTATCCATTCCTTCATATACAGGTTATGCATGTCCTTAAATCTAAGGTGAGTCTTTTGTACACAGCATATATTTGTTAACATACAGCATAATATTAATTTCAGGTGTACAATATAGTGATTCAACACTTCCTTAAACCACCTGGTTCTCATCACAAGCCAACTCCTTAATCCCTGTCACCAATTTAAACCATCTTCCTGCCCACCCCCTCTCTGGTAACCATCACTTTGCCCTCTCTACTTAAAAAAAAAACTCTTGTGATTTTCTTTCCTCTCACTTTTTCCCCATGCTCTTTGAAATGTTTCTTAAATTTCACATATAAATGAAATCATATAGTATTTGTCTTTCTCTGACTCGATCACTTTGCTTAACATAGTAATCTCTAGCTCTATTCATGTCATTGCAAATGGGAAGATTTAATCGTATTTTTATGGCTTAGTAATATTCCATTGTGTATATATACTACTTCTTTAACCATTCATCAGTCAATGGATACTTGGGCTCATTGTATAATTTGGCTAGTATAGATAATGCTGTTATAAACATCAGGGTGCATGCATCTCTTCAAATTAGTATTTTTGTATCATTTGTGTAAATACCTAGTAGTACAATTGGTAGATCATAGGTTAGTTCTATCATTAACTTTTTGAGGAAACTCCATACTATTTTCTAGAGTGGCTGCACTGGTTTATATTCCCACAGTCAGTATAAGAGGGTTCCCCTTTCTCCACATCCTCAGTAACACCTATTGTTTCTTGTCTTGTTGATTTTAGTCATTCTGACAGTGTGAGGTGTTATCTCAGTGTAGTTTTCATTTATATTTCCCTGATGATGAGTGATGTTGAACACCTTTTCATATGTCTGTTGACCATCTGTATGTCTTCTTTGGAAAAATGTCTAATCATGTAATTTTTCCATTTTGTAATTGGATCATCCATTGGATCTTGTTAAATCCACTCAGTCACTGCTTTCTACTGGTAAATTTAATCCATTTACACTTAATGTCATCATTCATAGATATGACATTACTATTGTCATTATGGTCATTTATTTATTTTCTTTTGCATTCTTTCTTTGTGGATTGATGTGTTTTTTAGTGATAGATTTTGCATGTTTTATTTTATCTACTACACATTTTTTTCCTCTGTTACTAGGAGGCTTGGAGTGAATCTGTGAACCTCATATAGTCTATTTTATGATGAAAACTACTTATATTTAGTTAAATATGGAAGATCTACACATTTAATATCCCTGCACACTTTCTATTATTGATATAAATGTTTACTTCTTTTTGTATTTTATATTAATCATGAAACATTTGTCATTATAGCTAGTCTTAATACTTTGTCATTCAACTTTTATGCTTAGGTTAAAAGTGTTTTGCATGCCACTATTCCAAAATATGAAAGTTCTGTATTTATTTGTATATTTACTTTTTTGTCAAGGAGTTCACTGATCTTCATTTATTTAAAGTTAGTTACTAAAAATGTATTAGTTTCATTTTGTTGTGTTGTGTTTTCCTGAATTTTTATGTCTGTTAAATCTGTGTATTGATGAATGCACATTTTAAAGTAGTAGGCACCTCTTGTATCCTCCATAGGCTGTCATCTTCAGGGGAAGACCACCATGTAGGTTAGTCTCGAATTCTGGAAGGACCCACTGGTGACATCCATGAATGGAAGGGGCCTACAACTGTTGCATATATATTTTATATTATATTTTATATAATACATATATAATATAATATAATATAATATCATAAAT
>NW_019155626.1:878-5086 GCF_002288905.1 Enhydra lutris kenyoni | reverse complement strand
AAGAGCAGCTATTTTTAGTTTCTCCTCTACAAAATGGAGATACCAATATTAGAAGTAAAAGTGACAGTTAGTTTACCAGCACAATGAGTTTATGTAGGAATACCTGAGGAAGTTCAATTCAGGAGAAACAATTATGGTGTACAATAGGCTGTCAGAACAGACAAAAGTTTAGCTTTAATCAAGTCTTAGGAATGAAGTTAGGAGAATGGTTTAGAAAAAAATTTCTTGGAGAAGAACAAGAATCTGTGAAGCATGAGTTAAGGTAGGGGAGTAGTAGGGGAAGCTGGGCTTACCTCATCCCTTGATCACAGCTAGGTCAAGATCAAATAATTTTGAACAAATAAGAAGAGACCTGATGATTAAGGAGGCTTTCTGCACACTTGAAGGGAGAGAACATGACAGATGCAAGGTTCAGAGACATAAACTGAGGGAGAGAAAAGTTCTGTGGACCCAAATGGGGAATAATGCGTTTACAGTAAGAGAAGTTAGGGAGGGAGGGGGGCAGTAGGAAAGAAAGTGGTGTATAAGGTTTGTGTAAGGTGCCTTGGTATACAGATTCAAGGGGTTTCACTGGATAGAATGTTTCCCTTCCTGGAGTACATTTGGAAAAAGGATATTATACCCTTTCAAGGTAAAAGACCCAAAGGTAGTTGTTGATCAGTCATTCAAAAGCAGGGGACAGAGGCACACACAAAGCACAGATGATCTGCTCATTACTTTTCTCTGTGCTTCACCACCACTCCAGACACCTGCCTGGCTGTGTGACTGCTCTTTTGGGAAAGAATCATGCAGAGCAAAGTCACTCAGGGCTCTCTTCCTCCAGGGGAGGGGAGCAGATAGTCTATGATTGGGAGTTTTCAATGCTAGCCAGTGGCTGGACATAAAACACATGAGAAATGTGGTGCTGGCTGTGCAAATGGCTGGGCACACACAGATGGGGAGCAGGGACCTAGTCTGGGATACATGGAGGGAGACTGTGCACATTTCTTTGAGGAAAGAGAATTCAGGCTAACAATTATCCAGGCAATAGCTAGGTTGGAGTATGCCACTATGACCAAATGGAATTGATTAGGGCTGAAATGAAAGCAACCAGATGAGGTTCACAATGTTAGGGCAGAGCTGAAAGCTACCAGGGATGAGGTTCACAATGCTCTCAATGAGTTCAATCTAATCTAAATTCTCTCCAAGCTAGGGTAACTGAGACAGAAGATACAATTAGTGATCTGGAGGACAAACAGATAGAGAAAGGATCAGGAGGAAGCCTGGAACAAACAGCTTAGAAGTCACGAAAACAGAATCAGGGAAATAAATGATGCCATGAAACGTTCCAACGTCAGAATTTTTGGCATCCCTGAAGGGGAGGAGAAAGAAAGAAGTCTAGAAGATATACTGGAACAAATTCTTCATGAAAATTTTCCCAATCTCGCAAATGGAACCAGCGTTCATGTACTAGAGGCCAAATGGTCTCCACCCAAGATTATAGATTCCAGAAAAAAAAATCAAGGCACCTGATAGTCAAATTGAGGAATCATAATTGTAGACATAATCGCCTGAAAGCCACTAGGACAAAGGGGCTCCTTACGTACAGAGGAAAGGCCATCAGAATAACATCAGACCTGTCCACAGAGATCTGGCAATCCAGAAAGGGCTGGCAAGATATATTCAGGGCACTAAATGAGAAGAACATGCAGCCAAGAATACTTTATCCAGCAAGACTGACATTCAAAATGGATGGAGAGATAAAGAGTTTCCATGACGGGCAAGGCTTAAAAGACTATGCAACCACCAAGCCAACACTGCAGGAATTATTCAGGGGGGTTCTATAAAAGAGGAAAAATCCTAAGAATAGCATTGAACAGAAATATAGAGACAATCTACAGAAAGAAAGACTTCAAAGGTAACACGATGTCAATAAAAACGTATCTATCAATAATCACTCTCAACGGGAATGGCCTAAATGTGCCCATAAAATGGCACAGGGTTGCAGATTGGATAAAACGACAGGACCCATCCATATGCTGTCTACAAGAGACCCATTTTGAACCTAAAGATAAACCCAGACTGAAAGTGAAGGGATGGACAAGCATCTTTCATGCCAATGGGCCTCAATAGAAGGCCGGGGTAGCAATTCTTATATCAGATAAATTAGATTTTAAACTAAAGACTGTAGTCAGAGATACAGAAGGACACTACATAATTCTTAAAGGGAAGATCCACCAAGAAGATCTAACAATTGTAAGTATCTATGCCCCCAATATGGGAGCAGCCAATTACATAAGAAAACTGTTAATCAAGATAAAGAGTCATATTGATATGAATACATTAATAGTAGGAGATCTTAACATGCCTCTCTCAGAAATAGACAGATCACCAAAGCAGAAAATCAATAAAGAAACAAGAGCATTGAATGACACATTGGACCAGATGGACCTCATAGATATATACAGAACATTCCACCCTAAAACAACACAATACTCATTCTTCTCCAGTGCACATGGAACCTTCTCAAGAATACACCACATACTGGGTCACAAATCAGGACTCAACTGATACCAAAAGACTGAGATTATTCCCTGCATATTCTCAGATCACAGTGCTTTGAAACTGGAGCTCAATCACAAGGAAAAGTTCAGAAGGAACTCAAACATCTGGAAGCTAAAGACCACCTTGCTTAAGAATGCTTGGATCAACCAGGAGATCAAAGAAGAACTGAAACAATTCATGGAAAACAATGAGAATGAAGACACTTCATTCCAAAACCTATGGGATACAGCAAAGGCGGTCCTAAAGGTGAAATACATAGCCATCCAAGCCTCCCTCAAAAAAATTGAAAAATCCAGTATACACCAGCTGTCTCTACACCTTAAAGAACTGGAGAATCAACAACAAATCAAACCAACTCCACACAGAAGAAGGGAAATAAACAAGATTAGAGCTGAGATCAATGAGGTAGAAACCAGAGATACAGTAGAAAGTATCAATGAAACTAGAAGCTGGTTTTTTAAAAGAATCAATAAGATTGATAAACCATTGGCTACACTAATCCAAAAGAAAAGAGAGAAAGCCCAAATTAATAAAATTATGAATGAAAAGGGAGAGCACAACTAACACCAAGGAAGTAGAAACAATCATCAGAAGTTATTATCAACAGTTATATGCCAATAAGTTCAGCAACCTAGATGAAATGCATACATTTCTGGAAAACTATAAACTCCCAAAATTGAACCAGGAAGAAATTGACAACCTGAATAGACTGATATCTAGTAACGAGATTGAAGCAGTGATCAAAGCCTCCCAAAAAACAAGAGCCCAGGACCTGACGGATTCCCTGGGGATTTCTACCAAACTTTCAAAGAAGAAATAACACCTATTCTCCTGAAGCTGTTTCAAAAAACTGAAGCAGAAGGAAAACTTCCAGACTCTTTCTATGAAGCCAGCATTACTCTGATCCCCAAACCAGGCATAGACCCTACCAAAAGGAGAATTTCAAACCAATATCACTGGTGAATATGAATGCTAAGATTCTCAACAAGATCCTAGCAAACAGGATCCAACAGCACATTAAAAAGATTATCCACCATGACCAGGTGGGATTCATCCCTGGGCTACAAGGTTGGTTCAACATTCGCAAATCAATCAATGTGATAGAACAAATTAATAAGAGAAGAGAGAAGAACCACATGGTCCTCTGAATTGATGCAGAAAAAGCATTTGACAAAATCCAGCATCCGTTCCTGATTAAAACTCTTCAAAGTATAAGGATAGAGGGAACATTCCTGAACTTCGTAAAATCTATCTATGAAATACCCACAGCAAATATCATCCTCAATGGGAAAAAACTTGCAGCCTTCCCGTTGAGATCAGGAACACGACAAGGATGCCCACTCTCACCACTCTTCTTCAACATAGTATTAGAAGTCCTAGCAACAGCAATCAGACAACAAAGAGAACTAAAACGTATCCAAATTGGCAATGAAGAAGTCAAACTCTCTCTCTTCGCAGATGACATGATTCTTTCTATGGAAACCCCAAAAGACTCCACCCCCAAACTTCTAGAACTCATACAACAATTCAGTAACGTGGCAGGATACAAAGTCAATGTACAGAAATCAGTGGCTTTCTTATACACTAACAATGAAAATACAGAAAGGGAAATTAAAAAATCAATTCCATTTACTATAACACCAAGAACCATAAGATACCTGGGA
>NW_019155626.1:0-778 GCF_002288905.1 Enhydra lutris kenyoni | reverse complement strand
CTTGGATCAGAAGAATAAACATTGTTAAAATGTCTATACTGCCTAGAGCAATCTATACTTCTAATGCCATTCCAATTCAAATTCCACCGGTATTTTTCAAAGAGCTGGAGCAAATAATCCAAAAATTTGTATGGAATCAGAAGAGACCCCGAATCACTAAGGAAATGTTGAAAAACAAAAACAAAAGTGGGGGCTTCATGTTGCCTGATTTCAAGCTTTCCTACAAAGCTTTGATCACCAAAACATGGTACTGGCATAAAAACAGACACATAGACCACTGGAGCAGAGGAGAGAGCCCAGATATGGACCCTCAACTCTATGGTCAAATAATCTTCGACAAAACAGGAAAAAATATACAGTGCAAAAAAGACAGTCTCCTCAATAAATGGTGCTGGGAAAACTGGACAGCTATTTGTAGAAGAATGAAACTCAACCATTCTCTTACACTGTACACAAAGATAAACTCAAAGTGGATAAGTGACCTCAACGTGAGACAGGAATCCATCAGAATCCTCAAGGAGAACATAGGCAATAATCTCTTCGATATCAGCCACAGCAACTTCTTTCAAGATATGTCTCCAAAGGCAAAGGAAACAAAAGCCAAAATAAACTTTTGGGACTTCATCAAAATCAAAAGCTTCTGCACAGCAAAGGAAACAGTCAACAAAACAAAGAGGCAACCCACGGAATGGGAGAAGATATTTGCAAATGACAGTACAGACAAAAGATTGATATCCAGGATCTATAAAGAACTCCTCAAACTCAACACACACAAAAC
>NW_019155625.1:1557-5097 GCF_002288905.1 Enhydra lutris kenyoni | reverse complement strand
GGGTCTGCCCAGAATCCCCAGATGAGGGTCCAGCAGCATGGCCCTCAAGGGCACCCTGATATCATAGGCCGCCCTGTGAGCTGATGCTCTGTCTGACACAGCCCGAGCCCCGGCCTCCTGTCAGCCAGCCACATAGCGCGACCCATATGCTGCAGGTGGGCTCTGTCTTGGTCAGAGCCCGTCATCTCCTGCGAACCTGGGTATGCAGGTATCTGACCCCAGAAGGTAGCGCAAATCCCTGCCTATGGGGGAACCTGAATCACTGCAAAGTACTCCTCCTTCCTCATGACAGGAAGGTGGATGTGGAGATGGTTGTACTACTCTAGAGTGGGAGCCAGCTACATGGCCCATGAGACCACGCCCACTCACGAGGGGCAGCTGGGCCCAAGCCGCCCTTGTGACCCTCAGCCTGAGAACCCTTGAAAGCACACCGTGTTTGGGGGCTGGACCAGGAGCCAGAGAGCAGGCCTCTCGTGCCTCTTGGCCCAAATCCGAACCCTTGGTGGGGTTGTCCAGACCACGTGACCCACAACCCCACTCTGGAATCCTTGTTTGGGCGGGACCCCTGACGTGGAAACAGCACTCTTCCCTTCCCCCAGAAAGACAGCAAACTCTTGGCAGCTGGGGAAAAACCCCAGATAGGAAGAACCTCCCATGGACCCATGTAGCAACCCTATCATTCCGAGGCAATCCTGGCTATAGTGTCCAGACAGAAAAGCCTCGGCTACTGCCCCCAGGCATCCGAATTGCAAATTCTGAGGAGCTGCTTTCAGGGTCTGCAGATCGGGCCTGCCATAACTTCGCTCCTAAGTCTTCCCCGAGTTGCTGTCTGAAGACTTGGTCCCAAAGCCGTGACCACATGCCCTCCAGGATGGGACCTCCAGAACCAAACAGCATCACTGGGCCTGCTCTACAGAGGGAACTCTGCACATCTCACTTGCCCAAACCTTCCAGATTGGAGAATCGTTCAAGGCACCTGCACCCACACCAATTTCATAGGCTGCTCTGGAAAAAATGCGCAGTCTGACTGACACACCTTCAGCACCTACCTGCAGGAAGAAACGCACGTCAATGGACCAGAGTCTGAAGATTGAACCTGACATGCCCCTAGAACCTCATCAAATACCTACCTTAGGTATCCAGGCCTCTATCCCTCAGGCCTGTTCTGGAAAATCAACTTATGGCCCAACGTGTGGCCCCTAGCCATACAATAGAATCCCTCTGGTCTCGAGAAAGGAAACTTTGCTCTTGAGAACGGGGACTAACCCTCAGCCTAGGGGATTCCTGCATGGCCCCAGAGCCACAGCCACATTCTAACGTCTCCCTGGACACCAAGCAGCATTGGGCCCGTCAGACTGAGAAACTCTGTCAACTCAGATCCCTTGGAACTTCGAACCAGAGGTAGCGGATCAAAGCTGCCCTCTTCCTTGGCTGCTGTGGTAACGCGAGGTGGGGTTTCCAGGCATCCATTCGGAGAGCTCTGCTGTCGAATCTTTCCATCTGGGAGACCTCTAAGCTGACTTCCCCTGTCCCGCAGAAGGACACCTTGTGGTTTGGAGCAGCTCACAAGCTCCAGCTTGCACAAGCCTCCAAGGCTTCTTGAGGCCACCCGAGCATTCGTTGGCCATCATGGACACAAATTCCAGTGTGAGCAGACATCTCACCCTCACCCATCCTCAGGTGCTGGAGATTTTGAAACACCTGCTGCACATTGGAACTGTCATGCCCTCGGCACTATAACCATAGCTTGTGTTTTCATATTTCGATCCTCTCAAGCTTTGCCAGCAGGCCCTGCAACGTGGGAATTCTGGAGTCACAAAGCTGCCTTCTACCTGGCCTACAGAAAGAAGAAATATCCTAAGGTTCTGCCCAAAACCCCAAATGAGCGTCCAACCACACGGCCCTCAAGGGCAACCTGATATCATAGGTCGCCCTGGGAAGTAATGCTCTGTGTAACACAGCCCGAGAACCAATCTCCTGTTGGCCAGCCAGATAGCGGGACCCATATCCTGCTGGTGGGAACTGCCTTGGCCCGAGCCCGTTATTTCCATCCAACCTGGGTATGCAGGTATCTGACCCCAGAAGGTAGTGCAAAAACCCTGCCCTTGTGTGTCCCTGAAGCACAACAGAGTACTCCTCCTTCCCCATGGCAGGAAAGTGGATGTTGATACGGTTGTACTACTTTCAGATTGGGAGCCACCTGCATGGACCATGAGACCACGCCCACTCAGGAGGGGCCACTGGGCACAAACAGGCATTGTGCCTCTTAGCCTGAGACCCCTTTCAAGCACAGCCTGTCGGGGCTGGACCAGGATCACAGAGAGAACCTATTGTGCCCCTAGACCCAAATCCTATCCCTTGGTGGTGTTGTCCAGGCCACATGACCCACAACCCGTCTCTGGAATCCCTGTATGTGCAGGACCCTGAGATGGAAAAGAGCACTCTTCCCTTCCCCCAGAAAAACACCAAACTCTTGGGAGCCTGGCAGAATCCCCAGAAAGGGAGAATATCCCATAGACCCATGTGCTCACCCGTCCATTCCGAGACCATCCTACCTATACAGTCCAGAGAGAAAAGACTCTGCTACTGCCTCCCAGGTACCCGAATTTCAAATCCTGAGGAGCTGCTTTCAGGGTCTGCACATCGGGCCTGCCATAACCTGGCCCCTAATTCTTCCCCGAGTTGCTGTCCGAAGACATCGTTCCCAAAGCCTTGACCACATGCCCTCCAGGATGGGACCCCCAGAACCACACCGCATCACTGGGCCTGCTCTCCCGAGGAAACTCTGCCCGTCTCAGTTGCCCAAACCATCCAGAATGGGAGAAACCTGCAAGGCACCGGAACCCACCCCAATTTCATAGGCCGCTCTGGATTAAATGCGCAGTATGAGACACCGTCAGCACCTACCTCTAGGAAGACAGCCACGTCAATGGGCCTGAGTCCGAAGTATCAACCTGACATGCCCCTAGGACCTCATCCAAAACCTAGCTTAGGTTTTCAGGCCTCTGTCCCTCCGTATTGTTCTGGAAAACCAACATATGGCCCAACGTGTGGTCCCTGAGCCATACAGTAAAACCACTCTGGTCCCGAGAAGGAAACTTTGCTCTTGGGAACGGGGTCCCACCCACAGGCTAGAAGGTTCCTGCATGGCCCTAGAGCTACCGCCACATTCTAAGGTCTCCCTGGACACCAAGCAGCATTGTGACCCGTCAGACTGAGAACCTCCGTCATCTCAGATCCCTTTGAACTGTGAAGCAGAGCCACTGGATCAAAGCTGCCCTATTCCTAGGCTTCAGTGGTAACGGAGGTGGAGTTTCCAGGAATCCATTCAGAGAGCTCTGGTATCTAATCTTTCCATATGGGGGCCCTGGAGCCCTCTAACTAGACTTGCCCTGTCCCGCTGAAGAACACCTTGCTCTTTGTAGCAGCTCACAAGCTCCAGCTTCGGAAAGCCGCCAAAGCTTCTTGAGGCCGCACGAGCATTCGTGGGCCATCATGGATACAAATTCGAGCGTGAGCAGTCATCTCACACTCGATCGT
>NW_019155625.1:0-1457 GCF_002288905.1 Enhydra lutris kenyoni | reverse complement strand
GCAGGCCATCCATATTGGGAATTCTAGAAAAACAAAGCTGCCTTCTGGCTGCCCACCGGAAGGAAGAAATGCCCTACGGGTCTGCCCAGAATCCCCAGATGAGGGTCCAGCAGCATTGCCCTCAAGGGCACCCTGATATCATAGGCCGCCCTGTGAACTGATGCTCTGTGTGACACAGCCCGAGCCCCGGCCTCCTGTCCGCCAGGCACATAGCGCGACCCATATCCTGCACGTGGGCTCTGTCTTGGTCAGAGCCCGTCATCTCCTGCGAAACTGGGTATGCAAGTATCTGACCCCAGAAGGTAGCGAAAATCCCTGCCTATGGGGGAACCTGAACAACAGCAGAGTACTCCTTCTTCCTCATGGCAGGAATTGGATGCGGAGATGGTTGTAGTACTCTGGAGTGGGAGTCAGCTACATGGCCCATGAGACCTCGCCCACTCAGGAGGGGCAGCCGAGCACAAGTAGCCCTTGGACCCTCAGCCTGAGACCCCTTTAAAGCACAGCCTGTTGGGGGCTGGACCAGAAAGCCAGAGAGCAGGCCTCTAGTGCCTCTTGGCCCAAACCCTAACCCTTGGTGTGGTTGTCCAGGCCACGTGATCCACAACCCCACTCTGGAATCCTTGTATAGGCGGGACCCCTGACGTGGAAAACAGCACTCTTCCCTTCCCCCAGAAAGACAGCAAACTCTTGGGAACCGGGGAAAAACCACAGATAGGAAGAACCTCCCATGGACCCATGTAGCAACCCTATCATTCCGAGGACATCCTAGATATAGAGTCCAGACAGAAAAGCTTCTGCTACTGCTCCCAGGCATCCGAAATGCAAATCCTGAGGAGCTGCTTTCAGGGTCTGCACATCGGGCCTGCCATAACCTCGCACCTAATTCTTCCCCGAGTTGCTGTCTGAAGACTACGTTCCCAAAGCCTTGACCACATGCCCTCCAGGATGGGTCCCCCAGAACCTCACCGCATCACTGGGCCTGCTCTCCCGAGGAAACTCTGCCCGTCTCAGTTGCCCAAACCATCCAGAATGGGAGAAACCTGCAAGGCACCTGAACCCACCCCAATTTCAGAGGCCGCTCTGGATTAAATGCACAGTATGAGACACCGTCAGCACCTTCCTCCAGGAAGACACCCACGTCAATGGGACTGAGTCCGAAGATTCAACCTGACATGCCCCTAGGACCTCATCCAAAACCTAGCTTACATTTTCAGGCCTCTGTCCCTCCGGCCTGTTCTGGAAAACCAACATATATCACAACGTGTGGTCCCTGAACCATACAGTAGAACCCCTCTGGTCCCGAGAAGGAAACTTTGCTTTGGGAACGGGGTCCCACCCACAGGGAAGGAGGTTCCAGCATGGCCCCAGAGCTAACGCCACATTTTAAGGTCTCCCTGGACACCAAGCAGCATATTGACCCGTCAGAATGAGAACCTGTCATCTCAGATCCCTTG
>NW_019155624.1:2309-5099 GCF_002288905.1 Enhydra lutris kenyoni | reverse complement strand
AGCCTTTGGTACTGCCTCTTGTTCTTTTTTTCTGTGGTGAATTTTTCCGCCTTGTCATTTTGTCCAGATAAGAGTATATGAAGGAGCAACTAAAATACTAAAAGGGTGGCAACAACCCCAGGAAAGTATGCTTTAACCAAATCAGAAGAAATCCCAAATTGTGAGGAGGGAGAAAGGGGATAAAAAGAGTTTCAGAAAGGAAAAAAAAAAAAAAGAAACAATTAAAAAAAGAAAACAAATAACGAAAAAATATAAAAAAGAAAAAATATATATATTAGATATACTAGTTAAAAATATTAAAAAAGAAAAGGGTAAAAGTTAAAAAAAATTAGCAGAAGAAGAGAATAAAAATTGAAAAAGAAAAAAAATTAAGTTAACTGCAAGGCTAAAGAATCATGGGGAGAAAGCCATGAGTTCCGTGCTTTGCTTTCTCATCTGGAATTCCGCTGCTCTCCTTGGTATTGAAACTGCACTCCTTGGTAGGTGAACTTGGTCCTGGCTGGATTTCTTGTTGATCTTCTGGGGGAGGGGTCTGTTGTAGTGATTCTCAAATGTCTTTGCCCCAGGCGGAATTGCACGCCCTTACCAGGGGCCGGGCTGAGTAATCCGCTTGGGTTTGCTTTCGGGAGCTTTTGTTCCCTGAGCGCTTTCCGTAGAGTTCCGGAGGACAGGAATGAAGATGGCGGCCTCCCATTCTCTGGCCTGGAGGAGCCGAGAGCCTGGGGCCCTACTCCTCAGTGCGCCCTCAGAGAATAGCGCCCAATTACTCCCGTCACCCTGGCCTCCTGTCGCGCTCTGAGCTGACTGAGCCTGCAACTGGTTCAAGGTAACCCCAAGCTGAGAGCTCACTCGTTGGCTCTGTCTCTGTAGCCGGCTTCCCCGGTCTAATACCTGCAAGCTCTGTGACGCTCAGACACCCCTGATCCTTCTGTGACCCTGCAGGACCTGAGGCCATGCTGACCCCACATGGGCTTCACCCCGGTTAAGCCTCTAGAGCAATGTTCCTCAGCGGAACAGACTTTTAAAAGTCCTGATTTTGTGCTACATTGCTCCGCCGCTTGCCTGGAGTGGGCCCCTCCTCCGGTGGTCTATTTTCCCATCGCTTTGGATTCACTTCTCCGCCAGTCCTACCTTTCAGAAAGTGGTTGATTTTCTGTTTCTAAAATTGCTGTTCTTCTTCTCTTCAATCTCCCGTTGGATTTGTAGGTGTTTGCAATCTTTAGATAAGCTATCTAGCTGATCTCCTGCTACCTGAAGTAGTCTCAGCCTGCTACTTCTCCACCATCTTGACTCCTCCCCTTGAGGTTTTATAAGTTTTTGATGAAAAAATAAATTTCCTGTTACAGGAAAAGACCTGTATCCTTTTGTTTCTCCCAATCTTACTTTTCCCATGGCTTTCATCACATTTGCTACAGCATCAGAAGACTGATTTGCTAACCACGCTCACAGTTTCCATTTTAGTACATTACATTAAAGGCTGTAACTGTCTAAAGAATTGTGCACCCTGTTCCCAGTGAGTATACTGTTCCCTCTGGATCTCAGTTCTGTATCTCAAAAATCAGAGGCTTCGAATCTCAGTTGATTCTCATCTGTGGAGACACAACCCAAAGTGGAATCTCAGGGCACAGAGGTGGCTTATGCACCTTCTAAAAGACCAATCAAGAGTATAATAATTGTTTATGACAATCATAAAAATAGTTTTTATTATACAATCTCAGTAAGTAAAGCTGAACATTCTTTTTGACTGGTGGGGCAGTGATTAACAAAGGCTTAATTATACAAGTTAAGTGATGAGACCACTTGCAACTCTACATTTTTGGATTATGATTCTGGAGAAGCAACTGATGAGCAACAGATAGGGAATCATCATTCTATAGAAAGAAGACTAGCATACTTTTGATATCTCTCTCTTCCTCTTTCACCCAATTTCCTGATCTACTTTGTGTCTGTATGACTTGCCTATTTGGGACCTTTTCATATAAATGGGATCATGCAGTGTGTGGTCTTTGGTGTTTGGCTTCTTTCATTTAGCACATTTTCAGGGTTCACCCATGTTGTAATATGTTTCAGTACTTCACTTCTTTTTATGGTTGAATAAAATTCCATTGTAGGGATTCATTAGCCGATGCACATTTGGATCGTTTCCACTTTTTGTATGCTAAAAACAATGTTCTCAACATTTGTGCTCAAGTCTTTGTGTGTGTTATGCCCCAATAATGGGTCCGTGATTAAAGGAGCGAGACTGATACAAAGCCAAGGTCAAGCAAAGCTTTATTTCGCACCAAGCATCAAGAATCTAACCAAATGTTCGGGTCCACACCTCTTACAAGAAAGGGTGACCCTTCTCTGTTTCACAGTCTAGCTTTTAAGGGCAAAGGCCATGCGGTCTGGCCTGGCCACGCACAGGGGACCAATGACATTTAACACACACAGGAAACTCCATAGTGATGCTAGGTGACCAACTGAGTTACAATTTACCCTAGTAGACATTTGACCCAACCTATTACACCTTGATTAGGATTGGCACCAAAAAGGGTTCCCAAAGGGTGGGGGCCCCTACTCCTTGGTAGCTAGGGAGACAGTATGCAACCCCCTACCAATCGGATGTCTCCACCTGGCCTGACCCACCCTTGTGTCTGGGCTTTGTTACCTGAAACTGGTTTCTGGGACTTGTTTTAAAGTGAATCCCCTGGGGGAAGGGAAGCAGGGACAGTTTAACTTTAATGAAAGCCTCTTGCTAAATAGGTCCTTACACTACCTCCTCACCTTCTTCAAGTTATTCTTAACAAG
>NW_019155624.1:0-2259 GCF_002288905.1 Enhydra lutris kenyoni | reverse complement strand
GCAACCCCCTACCAATCGGATGTCTCCACCTGGCCTGACCCACCCTTGTGTCTGGGCTTTGTTACCTGAAACTGGTTTCTGGGACTTGTTTTAAAGTGAATCCCTGGGGGAAGGGAAGCAGGGACAGTTTAACTTTAATGAAAGCCTCTTGCTAAATAGGTCCTTACACTACCTCCTCACCTTCTTCAAGTTATTCTTAACAAGGACACTAATATTTCTGTGAGTATTCTGAGAGAATTGCTGCAGCATCTGGGGGTTAGGATAGGATATAGGACCATTTGAGCCAAAGTTAGTAATCCTAGAGGTCGGGGTTATTACAAAGCTATGTTGAGAATATAAATCATATACATATCGATAGCATTCAGGTTCCTTTTTCCAGGGCCGAGTTGTTACTTTTCCAGGTACTAATATCAAAATTCATAGTAACCTTCTGGTCCTAATGAATTAGACCCAGAGCCATGGATTGCTAGAGCCAATTTCTGGGACTTCCAGTCCAACACAAGATAAGACATACGTACCATTTGGGGATATACAAAGGGAGTATAAGGAATTTGGCTTGGTTTTTGTTTTTTTGTTCTTTTTTCCATATAATTTACATCTTTAGTCAATCCACTTGATTCCCACTAAGATTATTTTGTCACTTAACACAAATCCTCTATATGTGTTGTGGATAAGATTTTTGTTTTAGTTCTATTAAAGAAGATAAATAGATGCTAAAGCTTAGAGCTACTGTCCTGGACTCAGAATTTTCCTAATTCTCTGTAATGAGAACATAAAAATTGATATATACTAGGGTGAGTGTATTATTTAAAAGAAATACACATTCTAGTTTAGCTTTTCTCAACAGTTCCAAAGAGCTCTAAGGAAGAGTGAACTGTTCGGATCAAAACTGCACTTAACTCCATTTAGTGATTTTTTATTTCTCTCTTGGTGTGACCCAGCCTTGCTTCCTGAGCCCAATCATGTTATGCTGAACCATCCCTATGCATTATCCATTAAGGTAAGTGGTGGGCCTGACTCTTCCCCAAATGGGAGGGCAGGGGTAACATGTGTTCTCCAGTGCTTACTTCCCCTGCTACCTCACTGAAGCTAAAGCTGGCTGTAAATTCAAATTATAGGAGACGAACTTTCTTTTTTTTTAACTGGTAGGTGGGTTTTTTGTTTGTTTGTTTTTAATCTTAGTCCCCATCCCTATGTTCTGGCTAGCTGAATAGCCCTGTGATTGAATGAACTTGTTCGCTCCCTGGTTTCTGTTGGGTCGGCGGACTCTGGGAGTGCAGGAGGAACAATAGAAATGACCTGTGGCTCCAGAGGCTCCCGGAGTGCAGGAGGAACAATGGAAATGACCACCGCCAGTCCCGCCATCTTCCAGCCTCCCCACCCCGTTTCTTTCGCCCTTGACTCTCCCGCCAAAAGGATGTATGCCCAGGTCAAGTCTCCATAGGTAACCCGATACCTATACAGGAAACAGATAAAAGATCCCCCCACCCCCACCCCGCCAACTCCCTCCTAGTGCGACTTCCCCCACTCCCCTTTCTGGAGTCCAGGAACCTAGCCAGAGGGTGCCCACCTCCTCCTGGTGCAACTTTCCTGGCTCCCCGGGAGAGTGCCTTTAATAAATCTTGCCTTGCACCCACTTCACCTGGTGTTGTATTTATCTCGCCTATAAAGCCTTACAGTTTCTTTCTGGATAGCTATAACTTTTGTACCACCTACTTCATTAGATTGGAGTTCACAATGATGAAGTTCTAGTACCTAGGTGAGGTTCGGTGGGCTGAGGTCCAGAGCCGATGACCAAGAAAGAATTCTTGAGACATCTTTGGTGCAAAACGGTGGTTTATTAAAGCATGGGGACAGGACCCTTGGGCAGAAAGAGCGGCTGCCCCGGGTTGTGAGGGATGGCAGGTTATGTACCCTGCGATTGGGGGAAGGTGAGGGGAAGGAAGGTTTCAAGGGAGTTTTCATATGCTAAAGAGGGCCTACAAGGTGCCAGGATGTCGGAGGCCTACCGGAGGCCTTGCCCTGCGGCTTGATCAATGTTGTCTTTAGGGCAGCCATTAACATCAAGATAGTTGGGAGATTTTTTGGTGGGATGTCACAATCCTGCTATCAATCGTCTTTGTTAGTGAGATTTAGGTTTAGAAGGTATTTAACTATATTTACATTTCCTTCTACCTCAGCCTCCTTCAGTTTTGTTTATGGTGGGGAGGGAGACATTAGGGTTTGAGGAGCTGAGTTATTTGCCTCTGGAAATTGTGC
>NW_019155623.1:0-5102 GCF_002288905.1 Enhydra lutris kenyoni | reverse complement strand
TCCCAGCTGAGCAGAGAGCCCAATGCGGGGCTCGATCCCAGGACCCCGAGATCATGACCTGAGCCGAAGGCAGAGGCTTTAACCCACTGAGCCACCCAGGTGCTCCGTTAATTCTGTTTTTAACTTTGTGAGGAACCTTCATATTGATTTCCAGGGTGGTTGCACCAGTTTACATTCCCACCAACAGTGAAAGAGGGTTCCCTTTTCTCTACATCCTTGACAACACCTGTTGTTTCTTATGTTGTTGAGTTTAGCTATTCTGACAGGTGTGAGGTGATACCTCATTATAGTTTTGTTTTGCATTTCCCTGATGATGAGTGATGTTGAGCATCTTTTCACATGTCTGCTGGCTATCTGTGTGTCTTCTTTGGGGAAATGTCTGCTCATGCCCTCTGCCTACTTTTTAATTAGATTACTTTTTTTTTTCTTTTTTTTGGTGTTGAGTTGTGTAAGTCTTTTATATTTTTTGGATACTGAGCCTTGCACAGATACATCATTTGCAAATATCTTCTCCCATTCAGTAGGTTGTCTTTTAGTTTTTTGGTTGTTTTTGTCACTGTGCAGAAACTGTCTATTTTGATACAGTTTCAAAAGTTTATTTTTGCTTTTGTTTCCCTTGCTTCAGGAGACATAGGTAAAAAGATGTTGCTACAGCTCATGTCACAGACAATACTACGTGTGCTCTTTTCTAGGATTTTTGTGGTTTCATGTCTCAATTTTAGGTCTTTAGTTTATTTTGAGTTTGTTTTTGTGTATGGTGTAAGAAAGTGGTCCGGTTTCATTCAGTTGCATGTTTCTGTTATGTTTTCTCCACACCATATGTTGAAGATACGGTCCTTTTCCCATTGGATATTCTTTCTAGCTATGTCAAAGATTAATTAACCATATAGTTTTGGGTTTACTTTTGATTTTTCTATTCTGTTCTATTGATCTATGTTTCTGTTTTGTACGAGTACCATACTTTCTTGATGACTACAGCTTTTTAATATAACCTGACATCCAGAGTTAGGATACCTCCAGTTTTGTTTTTCAAGATAGTTTTGGCTATTTGGGTTCTTTCGTGGTCCCATACAAATTTTAAGATTTTTTTTCTAGTTGTGTGTGAAAAATGCTCTTGGTATTTTGATAGGAATTGTATTAAGTCTATAGACTGCTTTGTGTAATATAGGTATTTCAATAGTATTCGTTCTTCCAATCCACAAGCATGGAATATCTTTCTATTTCTTTGCATGTTTCTCAATTTCTTTCATCAATGTCTTTCACCTCTTCAGTTAAGTCTATTCCTTGGTATCTTACTATTTTTGGTGCAATTGTAAATAGGTTTATTTTCTTAATTTCTCATTGTGCTGCTCTATTATTAGTATTTAGAAATGCAACAGATTTCTTTATGTTGATTTTGTGTTCTCAGACTTTGCTGAATTCAATTTCAATTCAATAGTTTTTTGGTGGAGTTTTATACATTGTCATATGATGTACAAATGTGAAAATTTTACTTCTTCCATATCAATTTGGGTATGTTTTATTTCTTTTTATTGTTTTATTACTGTGGCTAGCACTCCCAGTTCTATGTTGAATAAAACTGGTGAGAGTGGACATCCTTGTCTTGTTCCTAACTTTAGGAAAAATAGCTTGCAGGTTTTCCCCATTGAGTATGATATTCACTGTGTGTTTTTCATATAAGGCCTTTATTATGTTGAGGTATGTTCCCTGCAAACGTACTTTGTCGAGGGTTTTCTTCTTCTTCTTCTTTTTTTTTTTTATCATAAATGGATGTTTTAGTGTGTCAAATGCCTTTTTGCATCCATTGAAATGATCATATGGTTTTTCTCCTTTCTCTTACTGATGTAGTGTATCACGTTGATTGATTTGTGAATATTGAATCATCCCTGCAACCTGGTAATAAATCCCAGTTAATTGTGGTGAATGATGTTTTTAATGTATTGTGGGATTTGGTTTGCTAGTATTTTATTGAGAATTTTTGTGTCTGTGTTCTTCAGAGCTATTAGTTTGTAGTTCTTTTCTTTTGTAGTGTCTTTATCTGGTTTTGATATCTGGGCAATGTTGGCTTCATAGAATGAATTTTTTTTTAAGTTTTTATTTATTTATTTGACAGTGATCACTAGTAGGCAGAGTGGCAGGCAGAGAGAAAGGGAAGCAGACTTCCTGCTGAGCAGAAAGCTGGATGCTGAGCTGGATCCCAGGACCCTAGGATCATGACCGAGCTGAAGGCAGAGGATTTAACCCACTGAGCCACCCAGGCACCCCCCATAGAATGAATTTATAAGTTTTCCTTCCTCTCCTATTTTTTTGAATACTTTGATTAGAATTGGTATTACCGCGTTAAATGTTTTGTGGAATTTGCCTGTGAATCTGTATGGTCCTGGACTTCTGTTCATTGAGAGTTTTTTTTATTACNTATTACAGATCATTTTCATTGCTGGTAATCTGTCTTGTTTTCTATTTCTTCCTGCTTCAGTTTAGGTAGTTTATGTTTCTAAGTATTTATCCATTTCTTCTAGGTTGTCCAATTTGTTAGCATATAATTTTTTCCATAATATTCTCTTGAAGTTTTTGGTATTTTTGTGGTGTTGTTTGTTATTTCTCCTCTTTTCATGTGTCATTGATTTTGTGTCCCCTTTCTCTCTTTTGGGGGTCTGCCTAGAGGTTTTCACTTTTGTTGGTATTTCCAAAGAACCAGCTCTTGTTTTCATTGATCTCTTATTTTGTGTTTTTAATTTTTTGTTTCTATATCATTTATTTCTGCTCTTAACTTTATTATTATATTTTACTTCTGCTTGTTTTCTCTTTGTCTAGCTCTTTTGGGTGTAAGATTAGGTTGTTTGAGATTTTTTTCTTGCTTTTTTGGGGGGGATCATTAAGCTTTATTAAAGACACAAGCAAACTCAACTGTCAAAATAATAAAAACTTCAACTTGTATGTCTTGAAAACATCTAGCCTTTAATGAATTGTTACCATATGCATAGCACTGTTCTAAGGTTCTCATTTATTATTTAAGTTTGTCCATACTCATAGGGTTTCTTTTTTGTTGTTGTTGTTGTTGTTGTTGTTGTTTTCATGCTTCTGAAGGAAGGCCTGTCCTGATATAAATCTCCATCTTGGAACTACTTTTGTTGCATCCCAAAGATTCTGGACCATTGTGTTTTCTTTTCTTTTTCAAATTTAGTTTTATTTTTTCAGTGTTCTAAGATTCATTGTTTATGCACCATAACCAGTGTTCCATGCAATTCATGCCCTCCATAATACCCACCACCAGGCTAACCCAATCCCCTACCCCCCTCCCCTCCAAAACCCTCAGTTTCTCAGAGTCCACAGTCTCTCATGGTTCATCTCCCCCTCCAATTTCCCCAAACTTCCTTCTCTCCTTCTCCCAATGTCCTCCATGTTATTTCTTATGCTCCACAAGTAAGTGAAATCATATGATAATTGACTTTCTCTGCTTGGCTTATTTCACTCAGCATAATCTCCTGTCCTGTCCATGTTGATATAAAAGTTGGGTATTCATCCTTTCTGATGGAGGCATAATACTCCATTGTATATATGGACCACATCTTCTTTATCCATTCATCTATTGAACGACATCTTGGTCCTTTCCACGGTTTGGGAACTCTGGCCATTGCTGCTATGAACATTGGGCTACAGATGGCCCTTCTTTTCACTACATCTGTATCTTTGCTGTAAATACCCAGTAGTGCAATTGCAGGGTCACAGGGTAGCTCTAGTTTTAATTTCTTAAGGAATCTCCACACTGTTTTCCAAAGTGGCTGCACCAACTTGCATTCCCACCAACAGTGTAAGAGGGTTCCCCTTTCTCCACATCTTCTTCAAAACTTGTTGTTTACTGGGATGCCTGGGTGGCTCAGTTGGTTAAGCAGCTGCCTTCGGCTCAGGTCATGATCCCAGCATCCTGGGATCGAGTCCCACATCGGGCTCCTTGCTCAGCGGGAGCCTGCTTCTCCATCTGCCTCTGCCTGCCACTCTGTCTGCCTGTGCTCACTCTGACAAATAAATAAAATCTTAAAAAAAAAAATTTCTGTAAAAACTTGTTGTTTACTGTCTTATTGATTTTATCCATTCTAACTAGTGCAAGGTGGTGTCTCAATGTGGTTTTCATTTGAATCTCCCTGATGGCTACAATTCTCCAAAGAAGACACACAAATGGCTAACAGACACATGGACCATTATGTTTTCATTTTCATTTATTTGTATGTATTTTTCAAATTTCTTCTTTGATTTCTTAGTTCACCCATTCATTGTTTAATCCCATGTTATTTAACCTCTCTTCCAGATTTTTTTCTGGTGGTTGATTTCTAGTTTCATTGCATCGTAGTGAGAAAAGATGCATGCGTGGTATGACTTCGTTTTTGTTTGTTTGTTTGTTATTGGTTTGTGGAACCTTGTTTCATGGCCTAATATGTGATCTATTCTGGAGAATGTTCCCTGTGCATTTGAAAAGAATGTATATTCTGCTCTTTTAAAATAGAATATTCTGAATATATCTTTTAGATCCATCTGGTCTAGCATGTTAGTCAAAGCTACAGTTTCATTGTTGATTTTCTGTTTGGATGATCTGTCCATTGGTGTCATTAGAGTATTAAATCCCCCTACCATTATTGTTAGTATTGATTAGGTCCTTTATGTTTTTTGTTAAGTGTTTTGTGTATTTGAATATTGGGTGCATTCTTGTTGGGCTGTCACCTTTATTATTATATAGTGTAATTATCTCTTGTTTTAAAGTGTACTTTGTCCAGTATAAATACAGCTACCCCAGCATTCTTTTGTCATTAATTTGCATGATAAGTGTTTCTCCATCTGCTCACTTTGATTCTGTAGGTGTTTTTAGGTCTGAAATGAGTGTTTTGTAGGCATCATATAGATGTGTCTTGGTTTTTTATCCACTTTGTCACCCAGTGTCTTTGGATTGTAATGTTTAGTCCATTTACATTCAGACTAACTGCTGATAGATACATATTTATTGCCAAATTGTTACTTGTTTTGTGGTTGTTTTTGTAATTTTTCTCTGAGCCTCTTTCATGGTTTTGTAGCTCTCTTCAATAATATGCTTGAATTCCTTTCTCTTCATT
>NW_019155622.1:75-5105 GCF_002288905.1 Enhydra lutris kenyoni | reverse complement strand
TCTCACTGAGGCCACCTGGTGGGGCTGCACTTTATATTACTGGGTTCCACTAAATTCAATCTTGGGAAGGAAGCTTGTTCATCCATCCATCCATCCATCCATCCATTCATTCATCATCGATTCATCATCCTGCAGAAAGACACATCTACACCTCTACCTACCCGTTCATCCATCCATCTACCCATCCATACATCTATCATCTATACATCATTCATCATATATCTACCAATCCATCTATTCATTCATCAATCATCACCTATTCATCCATCCTTCCATCCATCCATCCACCCATCCATGATCCATTAGTGTATCCACAAATCCATCTTTCCTTTCACTCATACAAACACTCACACTTACACAAAGCCATTCATTCATCCACACAACCACCATCCATCCATCCATTGTCATTGATCCATCCATCCATCCATCCCATTCGTTCATCATCTATCCATCATCAGTCTACAAATCCATCCACCCATCCACTTATCCACCTATCTATCCATCCATCCTTCCATCCATCCATCCATCCAACACCAACTATCTATTCCCAATGACTAAGTGTCCAGCTATGTAGAAAGCACTCAGCTGCATGCAGTGGACAGAGAAGACCCAAGGGAAAGAGGAAAGAGGGGGAGAGAGGAATGGAGGAGGAGCCTGACCCAGCCCTGGACTCTGCCAAAGCTTGAGTAGGAGTGGGCCAGAGAGAAGGGGACAAGGGTGATCCAGGAAGAGGGAACAGCATGGGAAAGACTGGGGGGCATAAAGCTGTCTGTGGTTCCCAGGAGCTGATGGTGGTGTGTGCAGTGTGAGACACAGCATGATAGATGTCAGACCCCCTGGGATAGGCCTGCCAGTTCAGGACTCACCCAGGGTGGTCTGCAGACACACACACAGGCATGCACACACACACTGACCCATGGTAGATTCTGGACAGTACAGAATCAGAGAAGCCGAGTAGCCCGCTCAAGGTCACACAGGCCATAAGGGATCTAATCAGGATCTGGCCTGTTCCTGAGCCAGGCTGGGGGAGGGCTGGGATTCCCAGGCTCAGCCTGAACCAGAAGTTCTCAAACCTCTGCTGTGGGGACCATCCCGAGTCTTCCAGCTCCAGCGGCGCAGCATGCTCACATCCCAGGTCCCTGTGAGCGAGCGCTCCTCCACTGCCGCCACAGACCCCAGCCCCTGCAGCACAACCTAAAGGACGGGAGCACAGGGAGGGTGAGCTATCACCAAGGCCCCAGATCAAAGCAAAAGCAAAGCAGGAGCAGGGGCGACACCCATGCTTGGGGCACAACACACCACCACATGAATTTTCCCAGCAAATCCCCCAGAGGGAACTGTGTGCCCATTTCACAGATGAGGACACTGAGGCCAGGACCAGCATGCTTTCCCAGGAACTGCACTGAATAAGCATACCCAGGGGAGGCAGGCACAGGAACTGCCTCCATTGTCCAGACCCTTCTTCCCAGTATGGCTCAGGGGGCAGCCCAGGGTGAGGCCAGGAGTAGTTATCCATCCCAAGAAAACAGGGACTCAGCCTCCTGTGCGAGGACAGAAGTAGGTGGCCCCTTCTGGCCTGACCAGGAAGGGATGGCTGGCCCAGAGGTGGGAGGTTTCTGGAGAAGCTTCCCTGAATTGACACAGGGAGAAAGCAATCAGAAGCAGTACCCCATTTGCTGCTCCCTTCCCACTTCTGCAGACCTATCTGCTTGTGAGGCTGTGCCTGCAGGTGACCACAGAGAATGAGCCAAAGAGAACAGCCAGCACGTCAGCGAGGCCGGCTGTGGGACACAGCGACACCAGAAGGGACCAGAGAAGGAGAAGCAGCAAGAATGCAGAGAGAGGAGGGCGGGATGCCCATGTGCCCCCACAGCACCCACTCCAGGTGAGCGAGAGCACCCCAGGCATCTCTGCTGAGGTCTTTGCCAGAGGGGGTTTCCACACTGGGGTTTGCCTGCCTGCTAGGGCTTCAGGCTATGGCCAGGGAGCCTGTCACAGGGTCTGAGGGCTCTTACCTCCAGGTTCACACTCACGGGTTGAGACAGGACCAGGTCCTCCCCCACCTCATGCAGGTGATGGAGTCGCAGCAGGACACGGCGGAGGTCTACCTTGGCCTTCCTTCCATGGCCTTCAGACACAGAAGGACCCCCATAAGTGCCAATCCTCTAGTCTGGGCCCAGCCCTAGACACCTGCCCTTCACTTCCTACCCTCAGCCTCCCCAGGAGGCACTGACACAGTCCCTGCTTGATATTACTGCTGCACATGGGTTATGAAAAATCCTTTCTACCTGTTCCAGGGAGTGGTTATGGATTGGAGCCCTAGGGTCAGGCAGGTCCTCTGTCTCCGGATGATGGTGGGGGTGGGGTGGAGTGAGGACATGCTGATGTCCAGGACGACACACCTGCTTCATAATGTGGCCCTGAGCTCAGGGAGATGGGGGTTGGGTCTCACTCCATCCCTGAGGCTTCCCTCACTCTGCCCCTCACTCCCTGCTCTCCATGGAGGAGGGACCCTCATTCAACAGGTCTGGGGCACCCCCAGGCCAGCCCCTTTCTCCTCCTATTTGGGAGCTAGCTGTCTATAGGAGACCTATTCTCTTGCATGTGGCCACACATACCAGTGGGAAGGGAACGCTCTGTTTGTAGGGAGGCTCCCTGCCCAGCATCTTCTGTGATGGGGATTCCTGGTAATGGGGTTTAGTGCTAGAAAGCCACTTGACTGCAGGCATAAGCCATGGTCCCCAAGATCCACTTTATCAGATAAAAGTGTTATCTGGACTGTTGCCTCTTTATTTTCCTCCTCCTTAAATCTGCGGAATCATACTGAGCCATCCTTGGTGACTGGCAGGACCTATGTGGGGCTCTAGGGGACAAGAGGGTGCCTGAGGGGCAGCTAGCCCTGCCTTTGAGTGCTCACACTGGAAAGGGGAAGATAAGGTGTGGCTGGAGCTTTGGCAACAGAATGAGCCAGCTCATGGCAGGTGTCACCTCCACCAGGAAGCCCTCCATAATGCCCTGCTGGGGGTATAATGTGAACACTAACATCACTGTCTGGTGACTTGGCTGCTTCCCCCTCTAGTCAGAGAGCTCTGTGAATCTAGGGGCCTTGCCTACCTTGGTCACTGCACTACCCAGTGCCTGGCACAAGAGATATCTGTTCAGTGAATGAATGGAAGTTCTGGACAGTCAAGCTTCCTGGGTTCAGAGGATGAGTGGGACTGGCTGTTCAGGGTTCTAGGAGGTGTCCCTGAGGAGCAGGACTGCACTGAAGGCTGAGGGTCTGGCAGATGGTGGATGATGATTGGGAGCTGCTAGTAGGGTTAGCAGGGATCCATCAGAGAATGTGTGGACATATCCTGGGCTGGGGTCCATGTCCACAGTGTACCCTGCTTACTGAGTAACACTGGTCCCCCACAGCCTGTCTGTGGGTCTTGGCTTCCCCTTTGGGTAGAGAAGGGGATCAGGTGACCATGCAGAAGCAGGACAACTCTGAGAGGAGCCCACTTTGTCTGGTGATGGACGTGGGGCCAGGTCGCCATGGGGAAGGAGCCATGAGTCTGGCTCTCCTGGACACCTGCCTCACCTTTCTGGAGATTCTGCAGGTGCTCTGTGTGGTTGGAGCTGTAGTTCCAGCCTGGGATGCTGAGGATCTGAAGGTGAAGACCTGGGGGTAGGGTCACAGCTTCTTGCTGTTGGGGGTCTGGGAGATTCTGGGCAATCGCTGCAGGGTAGACACACAGAGCCAGGACAAGCATTGCGGCCAAGCTCCTCCTTCTGGCAGTGAGAGCTCTGCACACCATGTGCCCTTGTTTAGGCAATCTGGCTCCTGCCCATGTGCATCCCACAAGGAGGACAGCCTGAAGCACCTGCTGGTCCCAGTGCCTCAGGCATCCCCTTTCGTGCCTTTGTCCATGGACATCCTTCCACCTTGATGCCTTTCCTCCCACCTGTCCAGGGGCTCAGATCACAGAGTCTAACAGCTGGAAGGACCCTGAATCTCTAGTCCAGCCATTTCAAAGTACAGATGGGGAGTCTACCACCCACAGGGGTGATGGGGCTTGTTCCAGACCCCAGGGCAAGTTCGTGAAAAGCCCTGATTTCAATGCAAGCTGTGGGATGCCAGCTCCTCCCTTGTTTTGTCATCCATGGCCTCCCTGCTCAGAAGGCACCTCAGCCCCCTCCTCCTTCCAGGAAAAGCCCTTTCAGCTCTGGGCTCCAGCTGGGGCACCACCTCCTTGCAGTCCCCAGGCCACAGTGATTGGTCCAAGCTCAGACCACAAATTCCTCTCTGCATCACTCAGAAGCTTTCCCTGGAACTGTTGTACTTAAGCCTGGGACGATTGTGCTCATTTCTTTTGCTGAGGTTGGGAGAGAGGAAGTGGGACAGAGAATATCAAGCAGGCCCCTCCACAGTCCAGGGGCCTAATGCAGGGCTTGATCCCATAAGCCAGAGATCATGAACCGAACTGAAATCAGGGGTTGGCTGCCTACCAACTGATTCACCCAGGTGACTCTAGGTGTTTCATTCGTTTAATGATGTTCCAAAAGTACCATCTCTAAACATGATCATTATTTATTTTCCCCATTTTTAATTATTTTCATACAGGTACAGCATGTTTTAAGTCAGTAGTGGTCTGAGTGGAGGGAATTCATTAGCTTTGCAGATCAGACCATGGACAGGAATCTCCCTCACCTGGTGACAGCCTACCCAGAAGTCAAATAAAACAAATATTCTAATGTTGATCTTCTAGGTATGAGCCATATATTGGCTCCCTCTGAATATGTCATATTCAGAAGGAAAAAGAGGGTCGCCTGGGTGGCTCAGTGTGTTAAAGTCTCTGCCTTCGGCTCAGGTCATGATCCCAGGGTCCTGGGATGGAGACCCATGTCAGGCTCTCTGCTCTGAGAGCCTGCTTCCCTCTCTCTCTCTGCCTGACTCCCTGCCTACTGTGATCTCTTTGTCTGTCAAATAAATAAATAAAATCTTTTTTAAAAAAGAAAGAAAGGAAGGAAGGAAGGAAGGAAGGAAG
>NW_019155622.1:0-65 GCF_002288905.1 Enhydra lutris kenyoni | reverse complement strand
AAAGAAAGAAAGAAAGAAAGAAAGAAAGAAAGAAAGAAAGAAAGAAAGAAAGAGAGAGAAAAAGA
>NW_019155621.1:0-5110 GCF_002288905.1 Enhydra lutris kenyoni | reverse complement strand
CCTATCATTCCGAGGCAATCCTGGATATAGAGTCCGGACAGAAAAGCCTCTGCTACTGTTCCCAGGCATCCGAATTTCAAATCCTGAGGAGCTGCTTTCAGGGTCTGCAGATCGGGCCTGGCATAACTTCGCTCCTAATTCTTCCCCGAGTTGCTGTCTGAAGACTTGGTTCCCAAAGTCGTGACCTTATGTCCTCCAGGATGGGACCTCCAGGACCAAACAGCATCACTGGGCCTGCTCTTCTGAGGGAACTCTGCACATCTCAGTTGCCCAAACCTTCCAGAATGGGAGAAACCTTCAAGGCACCTGAACCCACACCAGTTTCATAGGCTGCCCTGGAAAAAATGTGCAGTCTGACTGACACACCTTCAGCACCTACATGCAGGAAGAATCGCACGTCAATGGACCTGAGTCTGAAGATTGAACCTGACATGCCCCTAGAACGTCATCCAATACCAACCTTAGGTTTTCAGGCCTCTGTCCCTCCGGCCTGTTCTGGAAAACCAACTTATGGCCCAACGTGTGGCCCCTAGCCATACAATAGAATCCCTCTGGTCTCGAGAAGAAAACCTTGCTCTTGAGAACGGGGAGCAACCCTCAGCTTAGGATATTCCTACATGGCCCCAGAGCCACAGCCACATTCTAAGGTCTCCCTGGATATCAAGCAGCATTGGGACCCGTCGGACTGAGAAACTCTGTCAACTCAGATCACTTGGAACTTCGAACCAGAGGTAGCGGATCAAAGCTGCCCTGTTCCTTGGCTGCTGTGGGAACGTGAGTTGGGGTTTCCAGGCATCCATTCGGAGAGCTCTGCTGTCGAATCTTTCCATGTGGGAGACCTCTAAGCTCACTTCCCCTGTCCCGCAGAAGGACACCTTGTGATTTGGAGCAGCTCACAAGCTCCAGCTTGGATAAGCCTCCTAGGCTTCTTGAGGCCACCCGAGCATTCATTGGCCGTCATGGTTACAAATTCCAGTGTGAGCAGACATCTAACCCTCCCCCATCCTCAGGTGCTGTAGATCTTGAAAGAGCTGCTGCACATTGGAAATGTCATGCCCTCGGCACTGAACATAACCATAGCTTGTGTTTTCAGATTTCGATCCTCACAAGCTTTTCCAGCAGGCCCTCCACCTTGGGAATTCTGGAGTCACAATGCTGCCTTCTACCTAGCCAACAGAAAGAAGAAATGCCCTACAGGTCTTCCCATTACCCCCAATGAGCGTCCAACCACACGGCCCTCAAGGGCACCCTGATATCACAGGTCGCCCTGTGAACTAAAGCTCTGGGTAACACAGCCCGAGACCCAATGTCCTGTCGTCCAGCCAGATAGCGGGACCCATATCCTGCAGGTGGGAACTGCCTTGGCCCGAGCCCGTTATTTCCATCCAACCTGGGTATGCAGGTATCTGACCCCAGAAGTTAGTGCAAAAACCTGCCCTTGTGTGAACTGAAGCACAACAGAGTCCTCCTCCTTCCCCATGGCAGGAAAGTGGATGTGGAGATGGTTGTTCTACTCTAGATTGGGAGCCAGCTACGTGGCGCATGAGACCACGCCCACTCAGGAGGGGCTGCTGGGAAGAAGCAGGCATTGTGACCCTCACCCTGAGACCCCTTTAAAGCACACCCTGTTGGGGGCTGGACCAGGAAGCCAGAGAGCAGGCCTCTCGTGCCTCTTGGCCCAAATCCTAACTCTTGGTGGGGTTGTCCAGGCCACGTGACACACAACCCCTCTCTGGAATCCTTTTTTGGGCGGGACCCCTGACGTGGAAAACAACACTCTTCAATTCCCCGAGAAAGACAGCAAACTCTTGGGAGCCGGGGAAAAACCCCAGATAGGAAGAACCTCCCATGGACCCATGTAGCAACCCTGTCATTCCGAGGCCATCCTAGATATAGAGTGCGGAAAGAAAAGCCTCTGCTACTGCGTCCAGGCATCCGAATTTCAAATCCTGAGGAGCTGCTTTCAGGGTCTGCAAATCGGGCCTGGCATAACTTCGCTCCTAATTCTTCCACCAGTTGCTGTCTGAAGACTTGGTTCCCAAAGCCGTGAACACATGCCCTACAGGATTGGACCTCCAGAACCAAACAGCATCACTGGGCCTGCTCTCCAGAGGAAACTCTGTAAACTCAGTTCCCCAAACCATCCAGAATAGGAGAAACCTGCAAGGCACCTGAACCCACCCCAATTTCAAAGGCCGCTCTGGAAAAAAGGCGCAGTATGAGACACCGTCAGCACCTACCTCCAGGAAGACACGCACGTCAATGGGCCTGAGTCCGAAGATTCAACCTGACATGCCCCTAGGACCTCATCCAAAACCTAGCTTTGGTTTTCAGGCCTCGGTCCCTCCGGCCTGTTCTGGAAAACCAACATATTGCCCAACGTTTGGTCCCTGAGCCATGCAGTAGAACCCTCTGGTCCCAAGAAGGAAACTTTGCTCTTGGGATCGGGGTCCCATCCACAGGCTAGGAGGTTCCTGCATGGCCCCAGAGCTACCGCCACATTCGAAGGTCTCCCTGGACACCAAGCAGCATTGTGACCCGTCTGACTGAGAACCTCCGTCAACTCAGATCCCTTGGAACTGCGAAGCAGAGCCACTGGATCAAAGCTGCCCTGTTCCTAGGCTTCAGTGGTAACGGAGATGGAGTTGCGAGGCACCCATTTGGAGAGCTCTGCTATCGAATCTTTCCATATGGGGACCTTGGAGCCCTCTAACAGGACTTCCCCTGTCCCGCTGAAGGACACCTTGCTGTTTGGAGCAGCTCACAAGCCCAGCTTGGGAAAGCCGCCAAGGCTTCTTGATGCCACACGAGCATTGGTTGGTTAGCATTCTAACCATCATGGATAGAAATTCCAGCGTGAGCAGACATCTCACTCTCCAACGTCCTCATGTGCTTGAGATCTCGAATCAGACTCTGTACATTGGAACAGTTATGGCCTCGGCACTGAACCTAACCATAGCTTTGTTTTCAGACTTCCATCCTCACACACCTTGCCAGCAGGCCATCCATATTGGGAATTCTGGAAAAACAAAGCTGCCTTTTGCCTGCCCACCGGAAGGAAAAAATGCCTTACGGGTCTGCCCACAATCCCCACATGAGGGTCCAGCAGCATGGCCCTCAAGGTTCACCCTGTGAACTGATGCTCTGTCTGACACAGCCCGAGCCGCGGGCTCCTGTAAGCCAGCCACATAGCACGACCCATATACTGCAGGTGAGATATGTCTTGGTCAGAGCCCGTCATCTCCTGCGAACCTGGGTATGCAGGTATCTGACACCAGAAGGTAGCGCAAATCCCTGCCTATGGGGGAACCTGAATCACAGCAGAGTACTCCTGCTTCTTCATGGCAGGAATGTGGATGTGGATATGGTTGTACTACTCTAGAGTGGGAGCCAGCAACATGGCCCATGAGACCACGCCCACTCAGGAGGGGCAGCTGGGCCCAAGCAGGCATTGGGACCCTCAGCCTGAGACCCCTTTAAAGCACACCCTGTTGTGGTCTGGTCCAGGAAGCCAGAGAGCATGCCTCTCATGCCTCTTGTCCCAAATCCGAACCCTTGGTGGGGTTGTCCAGGCCACGTGACCCACAACCCCACTCTGCATCCTTGTTTGGGCGGGACCCCTTACGTGGAAAACAACACTCTTCCCTTCCACAAGAAAGACAGCAAACTCCTGGGAGCCGCTGAAACACCCCAGAGAGGAAGAACCTCCCATGGACCCATGTAGCAACCCTCTCATTCCGAGGCCATCCTGGATATTGTGTCCAGACAGAAAAGCCTCTGCTACTCCTCCCAGGCAATCGAATTTCAAATCCTGAGCAGCTGCTTTCAGGGTCTGCACATCGGGCCTGCCATAACTTTGCTCCTAATTCTTCCCCGAGTTGGTGTCTGAAGACTTGGTTCTCAAAGGCGTGACCACATGCCCTCCAGAATGGGACCTCCAGAAACAAACAGCATCACTGGGCCGGCTCTCCCGAGGGAACTCTGCACATCTCAGTTGCCCAAACCTTCCAGAATGGGAGAAACATTCAAGGCACCTTAACCCACACCAATTTCATAGGCTGCTCTGGAAAAAATGTGAGTCTGACTGACACACCTTCAGCACCTACCTACAGACAGAAACGGACGTCAATGGACCTGAGTCTGAAGATTCAACCTGACATGCCCCTAGAACCTCATCCAATACCTTGCTTAGGTTTTCAGGCCTCTGTCCCTCAGGTCTGTTCTGAAAACCAACTTATGGCCCAACGTGTGGCCCCCAGCCATACAATAGTATCCCTCTGGTCTCGAGAAGGAAACCTTGCTCTTGAGAACGGGGACCAACCCTCAGCTTAGGAGATTGCTGCATGGCCCCAGAGCCACAGCCACATTCTAAGGTCTCCCTGGACACCAAGCAGAATTGTGACCCGTCAGACTGAGAACCTCTGTCAACTCAGATCCCTTGGAACTTCGAACCAGAGGCAGCGGATCAAAGCTGCCCTTTTCCTTGGCTGCTGTGTTAACGAGAGGTGGGGTTTCCATGCATCCATTCGGCGAGCTCTGCTGTCGAATCTTTCCATGTGGGAAACCTCTATCCTGACTTCCCCTGTCCCGCAGAAGGACACCTTGTGGTTTGGAGCAGCTCACAAGCTCCAGCAAGGATAAGCCTACAAGGGTTCTTGAGGCCACCCGAGCATTCGTTGGCCATTATGGACACAAATTCCAATGTGAGCAGACATCTCACCCTCGCCCATTCTCAGGTGCTGGAGATCTTGAAACAGCTGCTGCACATTGGAAATGTCATGCCCTCTGCACTGAACATAACCAGAGATTGTGTTTTCAGATTTCGATCCTCACAAGCTTTGCCAGCAGGCCCTCCACGTTGGGAATTCTGGAGTCACAAAGCTGCCTTCTACCTGGCCAACAGAAAGAAAAAATGTCCTACAGGTCTGCCCCAAACCCCAAATGAGCATCCAACCACACGGCCCTCAAGGGCACCCTGATATCATAGGACGCCCTGTTAACTAATGATCTGTGTAACACAGCCCGAGACACAATCTCCTTTCGGTCAGTCAGATAGCGGGACACATATCCTGCAGGTGGGAACTGTCTTGGCCCGAGCCCGTTATTTCCA
>NW_019155620.1:0-5112 GCF_002288905.1 Enhydra lutris kenyoni | reverse complement strand
TATGCAGGTATCTGACCCCAGAAGGTAGTGCAAAACCCTGCCCTTGTATGTACCTGAAGCAAAACAGAGTACTCCTCCTTCCCTATGGCAGGAAAGTGGATGTTGATATGGTTGTACTACTTTCAGAGTGGGAGCCACCTGCATTGCCATGAGACCACGCCCACTCAGGAGGGGCAACTGGGCACAAATAGGCCTTGTGACTCTTAGCCTGAGACCCCTTTCAAGCACAGCCTGTCGGGGCTGGACCAGGATCCCACAGAGAGAACCTATTGTGCCCCTAGAACCAAATCCTAACCTTTGGTGGGGTTGTCCAGGCCACGTGAACCACAGCCCGTCTCTGGAATCCCTGTTTGGGCAGGACCCCTGAGATGGAAAAGAGCACTCTTCCCTTCCCCCAGAAAAACACCAAACTCTTGGGAGCCTGCTAGAAACCCCGGAAAGGGAGTATATCCCTTGGACACATGTGCTCACCCGTCCATTCCGAGACCATCCTAGGTATACAGTCCAGAGAGAAAAGACTATGCTGCTGCCTCCCACACACCCGAATTTCAAATCCTGAGGAGCTGCTTTCAGGGTCTGCACATCGGGTCTGCCATAACCTCGCCCCTAATTCTTCCCGGAGTTGCTGTCTGAAGATTTCGTTCCCAAAGCCTTCACCACATGCCATCCAGGATGGGACCCCCAGAACAACACCGCATCAATGGGCCTGCTCTATCGAGGAAACTCTGCCCGTCCCAGTTGCCCAAACCATCCAGAATGGGAGACACCTGCAAGGAACCTGAACGCACCCCAATTTCAGAGGCCGCTCTGGAAAAAAGGCGCAGTATGTGACACCGTCAACACCTACCTCCAGGAAGACATGCACGTCAATGGGCCTGAGTCCGAAGATTCAACCGGACATGCCCCTAGGACCTCATCCAAAACCTAGCTTAGGTTTTCAGGCCTCGGTCCCTCCGGCCTGTCCTGGAAAACCAATATATGGCCCAACGTGTGGTCCCTGAGCCAAACAGTAGAACCCTTCTTATCCAGAGAAGGAAATTTTGCTCTTGGGAACGGGGTCCCACCCACAGGCTACGAGGTTCCTGCATGGCCCCAGAGCTACTGCCACATACGAAGGTCTCCCTGGACACCAAGCAGCATTGTGACCCGTCAGACTGAGAACCTCCGTCAACTCAGATCCCTTGGAACTGTGAAGCAGTGCCACTGGATCAAAGCTGCCCTGTTCCTAGGCTTCAGTGGTAACGGAGGTGGAGTTTCCAGGCATCCATTCGGAGAGCTCTGTTATCCAATCTTTCCATATGTGGACCCTGGGGCCCTCTAACTGGATTTCCCCTATCCCGCTGAAGGACACCTTGCTGTTTAGAGCAGCTCACAAGATCCAGCTTCGGAAAACCGCCAAGGCTTCTTGAGGCCGCACGAGCATTCGTGGGCCATCATGGATACAAATTCCAGCGTGAGCAGACATCTCACACACGATCCTCCTCAGGTGCTTGAGATCTCAAAACAGACGCTGCACATTGGAACTGTTATGGCCTCGGCACTAAACATAAGCATTGCTTTGTTTTCAGACATCCATCCTCACACACCTTGCCAGCAGGCCATCCATATTGGGAATTCTGGAAAAACAAAGCTGCCTTCTGCCTGCCCACCGGAAGGAAGAAATGCCCTACGGGTGTCCCAGAATCCCCAGATGACTGTCCAGAAGCATGGCCCTAAAGGGCACCCTAATATCTTAGGCCGCCCTGTGAACTGATGCTCTGTCTGACACAGCCGAAGCCCCGGCCTCCTGTCAGCCAGCCACATAGCGCGACCCATATACTGCAGGTGGGCTCTGTCTTGGTCAGAGCCCATCATCTCCTGCGAACCTGGGTATGCAGGTATCTGACCGCAGAAGGTAGCGCAAATCCCTGCCTATGGGGGAACCTGAGTCCCAGCAGAGTACTCCTCCTTCCTCATGGCAGGAATTTGGATGTTGAGGTTGTTTTACTACTGTAGGGTGGTAGCCAGCTATTTGGCCAATGAGACATCGCCCACTCAGGAGGGGCAGCTGGGCACAAGCAGGCCTTGGGACCCTCAGCCTGAGAAACCTTTAAAGCACACCCTGTTGGGGGCTGGACCAGGAAGCCAGAGAGCAGGCCTCTCGTGCCTATTGGCTCAAATCCGAACCCTTGGTGGGGTTGATCAGGCGACGTGACCCACAACCCCACTCTGGAATCCTTGTTTGGGCGGGACCCCTGACATGGAAAACAGCACTCTTCCCTTCCCCCAGAAAGACAGCAAACTGTTGGGAGCCGGGGAAAAACCCCAGATAGGAAGAACCTCCCATGGACCCATGTAGCAACCCTATCATTCCAAGGCCCTGCCGGATATAGAGTCCAGACAGAAAAGCCTCTGCTACTGCTCCCAGGCATCCAAATTGCAAATCCTGAGGAGCTGCTTTCAGGGTCTGCAGATCGGGCCTGCCATAACTTTGCTACTAAGTCTTCCCCGAGTTGCTGTCTGAAGACTTGGTTCCCAAAGCCATGACCACATGCCATCCAGGATGGGACCTCCAGAACCAAACAGCATCACTGGGCCTGCTCTCCCGAGGGAACTCTGCACATCTCAGTTGCCCAAACCTTCCAGAATGATAGAAACCTTCAAGGCACCTGAACCCACACCAATTTCATAGGCTGCTCTGGAAAAAATGCACAGTCAGACTGACACACCCTCAGCACCTACCTACAAGAAGAAACGCACGTCAATGGACCTGAGTCTGAAGATTGAACCTGACATGCCCCTAGAACCTCATCCAACACCTAACTTAGGTTTCCAGGCCTCTGTCCCTCAGGCCTGTTTTGGAAAACCAACTTATGGCCCAACGTGAGACCCCTAGCCATACAATAGAATCCCTCTGGTCTCAAGAAGGAAACCTTGCTCTTGAGAACGGGGACCGACCTTCAGCCTAGGTGATTCCTTCATGGCCCCAGAGCCACAGCCACATTCTAAGGTCTCCCTGGACACCAAGCAGGATTGTGATCCGTCAGACTGAGAATCTCTGTCAACTCAGATCACATGGAACTTCGAACCAGTGGCAGCAGAGCAAAGCTGCCCTTTCCTTGGCTGCTGTGGTAATGCGAGGTGTGTTTTCCAGCATTCATTCGGAGAGCTCTGCTGTCGAATCATTCCATGTGGGAGACCTCTAAGCTGACATCCCCTTGTCCGCAGAAGGACAACTTGTGGTTTGGAGCAGCTCACAGGCTCCAGCTTGGATAAGCCTCCAAGGCTTCTTTAGGCCACCCGAGCATTCGTTGGCCTTCATGGATACAAATTCCATTGTGAGCAGACATCTCACCCTCGCCCATCCTCAGTAGCTGGAGATCTTGAAACATCTGCTGCACATTGGAACTGACATGCCCTCGGCACTGATCATAACCATAGCTTGTGTTTTCAGATTTCGATCCTCACAAGCTTTGCCAGCAGGCCCTCCACCTTGGGAATTCTGGAGTCACAAAGCTGCCTTCTACATGGCCAACAGAAAGAAGAAATGTCCTACAGGTCTGCCCAAAACTCCCAATGAGCGTCCAACCACACGGCCCTCAAGGGCAGCCTGATATCATAGGCCGCCCTGTGAACTGATGCTCTGTGTGACACAGCACGAGCCTCGGCCTCCTGTCAGCCAGCCACATAGCGCAACCCATATCCTGCAGGTGGGCTCTGTCTTGGTCAGAGCCCGTCATCTCCTGCGAACTTGGGTATGCAGGTATCTGACCCCAGAAGGTAGCGCAAATCCCTGCCTATGGGGGAACCTGAATCACAGCAGAGTACTCCTCCTTCCTCATGGCAGGAATGTGGATGTGGAGATGGTTGTAGTACTCTAGAGCGGGAGCCAGCTTCATGGCCCATGAGACCACGCCCACTCAGGAGGTGCAGCTGGGCACAAGCAGGCATTGTGACCCACAGCCTGAGACCCCTTTAAAGCACACCATGATGGCGGCTGGACCAGGAAGCCAGAGAGCAGGCCTCTCGTACCTCTTGCCCCAAATCCTAACCCTTGGTGGAGTTGTCCAGGCCACGTGGCCCACAACCCCACTCTGGAATCCTTGTTTGGGCGGGACCCCTGACGTGGAAAACAGCACTCTTCCCTTCCCCCAGAAAGACAGCAAAGTCTTGGGAGCCGGGGAAAAACCCCAGATAGGAAGAACCTCCCATGGACCCATATAGCAACCCTATCATTCCGAGGACATCCTGGATATAGAGTCCGGACAGAAAAGCCTCTGCTACTGCTCCCAGGCATCCGAAATGCAAATTCTGAGGAGCTGCTTTCAGGGTCTGCAGATCAGGCCTGCCATAACTTCGCTCCTAAGTCTTCCCCGAGTTTTTTTCTGAAGACTTGGTTCCCAAAGCCGTGTCCAATGACCTCCAGGATGGGACCTCCAGAACGAAACAAGCTCACTGGGCCTGCTCTCCCAAGGGTACTCTGCACATCTCAGTTGCCCAAACCTTCCAGAATGGGACAATCGTTCAAGGCACCTGAACCCACACCAATTTCATAGGCTGCTCTGGAAAAAATGCGCAGTCTTTCTGACACACCTTCAGCACCTACCTGCAGGAAGAAACGCATGTCAATGGACCTGAGTCTGAAGATTGAACCTGATATGCCCCTAGAACCTCATCCAACACCTAGCTTAGGTTTTCAGGCCTCTGACCCTCAGGCCTGTTCTGGAAAACCAACTTATGGCCCAACGTGTGGCCCCTAGCCATACAATACAATCCCTCTGGTCTCGAGAAGGAAAGCTTGCTCTTGAGAACGGGGACCAACCCTCAGCCTAGGAGATTCCTGCATGGCCCCAGAGCCACAGCCACATTCTAAGGTCTCCCTGGACTCCAAGCAGCATTGGGACCCGTCAGACTGAGAACCTCTGTCAACTCAGATCACTTGGAACTTCAAAGCAGAGGCAGCAGATCAAAGCTGCCCTGTTCCTTGGCTGCTGTGGAAACGCGAGGTGGGGTTTCCAGGCATCCATTCGGAGAGCTCTGCTGTCGAATCTTTCCATGTGGGAGACCTCTAAACTGACTTCCCCTGTCCCGCAGAAGGACACCTTGTGGTTTGGAGCAGATCACAAGCTCCAG
>NW_019155619.1:0-5115 GCF_002288905.1 Enhydra lutris kenyoni | reverse complement strand
ATAAGTGTCTCTTAATCTCACAAAACAAACTGAGGGTTGCTGGGGGGAGGTGGGTTGGGAGAAGGAGGGTGGGGTTATGGACATTGGGGAGGGTATGTGCTATGGTGAGTGCTGTGAAGTGTGTAAACCTGGCGATTCACAGACCTGTACCCCTGGGGATAAAAATATATTATATGTTTATAATAAATAAAAAAAAAAAAGAAAGGGAAAAAAAGGAAGAATTGAGTTGGAGAAAATCTCTCTCATTTCTATAAGGATAAAAACCATAACTTTTAAAGAATCTGATTTTTCCCTTATTAAAAATTGGCATAAAAACAAAGTTGATAAAATATTTTATAAAATCTTCTTAGTCGTCTTTTATTTTACTGCTCTCTTTTTATGAAGGAATAATGCATAAAATATTGCTAACTGGACTGCTGGTAATTCTGTGGTTTATTCTAATAGATTCTTACCATAGCCATGTGAAAGACTCAAATCTTAGTTGAAGAAAGCATTTTGAATTTTATTTATAAGGCTTCAGACTTCCTCTACAAAATCATTTACAAGAGAAACTAATAATTTTTAAAGAGTGCCTACCCTCACCAATCCTGTATTTTCAGTATATTCAAAAGTTATGACTTTATTCATCCATTTACTTTCTTTACAGAATAGAAAGACACTGAAGAAAAATAAATCATGATTATTTGTGTAGGGAGAAACCAATAAGAAGCAAGTTGTGTTATTTATTACCAATTCATGGTAAGTGCCAGAAAACCCAGCAAAACTATCTTTTGGGGAAAAACGTGGTTCACATAACTAAAAAAATCAGAGGGGTGTCTGGATTCAGGCTTCATTTTATTCTCAGATTCAAATATTCTCATGTGGACTTTATTTCTTATTTTATGACTTTATCACCTCTTCTATTTCTTAGCTCCATTTTCATTTAATTTTTTATCCTATGTTCACCAGATAGCTGTAAGTAGTCCTGGCTCCAAACCATCCCAGCTTCAAGTTGTGGTAACCAAGAAAAGGCTTTTTTGTCCAACCAAAAGTTGAGATACAGTATATTTTGAATAGGGTGATATAGAGAAATCGATGGACAAATGGAATGTCTCTCTGTGATTCTATGAAACACACGACAAATTTTCTTTAAATTTGGTCAAATCTGACAGACTCCCAAAGTATTTGCCAATAGATGACTATAAATTATATCATCATAAGGTGATAGATGTGTGTATTTATGCACATGATGAAATGCATGAATTTATTTGTCAAAATTTGAAATCCTTATTTGTTAGCAATTTACCATAAACCATGTTTCCTAAACTCTCCATTTCAGAGAATTATAATGATATGAATTAACAGGGAAGTTGCTCTTGAGAGTCTTGAAGGACATAACAGGGAGTTAAGAAGGTACTTGGGATATTATAGTGTGGGATTAGACACCAAAATGTGAAGTAGGAGAACCTAAATAAAAAAAAAAATTCTCATCTTTCTGTTTATCCATGAAGATGCCTTTTGGAGACAGTAACTTCTTTTCATAATGCCGAGGGGTGTTGAAAAGTGGGGAGGATTTTGCCATGACATCTGTTCCTTATGGAAAATGAAGCTAGCCTACTGATTTTACAGTTTGCAATTGTACCATCTCAATATATGGAGAAAAGGGAATTTTAACAATTCAAATTATAACAAATTGCAAATAACTGTATCTCTTTATTCTGTATCCAATAAAGCAAATGTATCAAAAGTGAGAATGCTCTGCATGAGATAGAGAATCAGAGCGAACACAATTAACAGATCAGATTGATTGCTACTCTCAAATACCAATATAAAAGGGCACCTGGGTGGCTCAGTCCATTGGGGATCTGACTTTGGCTCAGGTCATGTTCTCAGGGACCTGGACTCAAGCCCCGTGTTGGACTCTGAGCTCAGCAATGGGTCTGCTTGTCCCTCTCCCTCTGTCCCTCCCCCTGTTCATGCACGCTCTCTCTCTCTTTCAAATAAACAAATAAAATAAAATAAAAATATCAGCATAAAAGATAGAGAGTTTTGTCAAAGTATTATAATAAAGTTATAAACATCGGCCATTTTTCCTGTTTTTCTTTAAAGTCAGGGCACACTTAATATTTCAAAGAGTAAACATCAGTAGTCAAAAAAGTTTTCATTATAAAACCTAGAAGATGCAAGGCATTTATTTCCAAGAGGGAAATAATCTACTAAAAATGTCTATGTTTATTTAAATAATTTAAAGTAGAACTGCATGGTCCAAAATGAAAGCCACTGGTCACATGTGACTAATGAACACTTGAAATGTGGCTAGTTTAACCTAAGAACTGAATTTTTAATTTTACTTATTTAGATATAAATGTATAAACTGAAATTTTATTTTATTTATTTTTTTTAAAGAATTTATTTATTTATTTGACAGAGAGAGAGATCACAAGTAGGCAGAGGCAGGCAGAGAGAGAGGGGGAAGCAGTCTCCCTGCTTAGCAGAGAGCCTGTTGTGGGGCTCAATCCCAGGACCCTGAGACCATGACCTGAGCCGAAGGCAGAGGCTTAACCCACTGAGCTACCCAGGTACCCCATAATTGAAATTTTAAATTATTACTCAATTCAATTACTGGAAATGTTTCAGGAAGTTTAGAAGAACCTGAGTATGCAAGTCTACTTTGTAATCCAATTTTATTAAATGTAAATACAGATCATGTATTCTCTTAAGATTTTATTTTTAAGTAATCTCCACACCTAATGAACATGGGGTTTGAACTCACAACCCTGAGATCAAGAGTAACCTGCTCCACTGACTGAGTCACAAGTGCCCCTAAATCACGATACTAAAAGATTCTGTACTAAGAAAATAATATAAAATATCACAAATAATTTTATATTGATTACATGTTGCTATATTTTAAATATATTGAAATTAAAATGCATTAAAATAGATATCTATTTTACATTTAATATGAAATAATTATGTGTAAAATATATGTATTATATATCAATTTCTTTATGTACTTTTAACTTTTTAAATGTAAATACAAGAAAATTTGAAATTGCATGTGTCTTGCATTTTACTTTCTTCAGAGAGCACTATTCTAAAATGATGCATGATACCTATCTTGTACATGCAACTACTTTTCTCTGTCCCTCTTTTCCGCCCTTCCTTCCTTTTTTATTTCCTTACAAAAAGACAAGGATGCTTTTTTTTTCCTAAATGTGATTTCAGTTTGGATATGTGGTTAATATAGACACCTGTTAATTTATTCAGATTATTGTTACTATTTTTCAAGATATCTATATATATCCACATATAACATATATATAACTATGTAACTATAAGCCATATATATATGTATTTACATATATATAATGTTTATATATAAACTTTTCTCTGCAAAGATTTTAGATCTTGAACATTGGTTTGTAACATAAACAAACATATATCTATCTCTATCAATTTATCTCTATCTATAAATAGATACTTATCTATTTATATTTATCTATTTATAGAGATAAATTGATAGAGATAGATATATAGCTATAGATAGTAGAAAAGTAATTCTCACAGCATTATAAGGTAATTGAGACACAGGGTCCATCAGATTATCAGAATAGTCAGAAAAATAAGAACTTGACTTAAAGTAATAGCAGCATGAATCAATAGAAGATAAGTAGAATTTGATGTTAAATAATGAGATGGAAAATTCTTTAGAAATAAGATCTACTTAAATCATTGATTGTTCATGACCTCAAGTATTCTTTTTCTTGTTAAATATATATGTTACTTAAAAGAGCCATCCATATTTATTTTCCCTTACATTGTCATGTTGCTTTCTCAATACCCTAATTCAAACCTGCTTCCTCCAAAGCCTTTATGTAGCATAATGATAGGCATCTATATTTGTATTTATTAAATTGTATTTATTGACCACTTTTTTTATAATATAGGAAGAAATGATAAAATCAAATTATGTACTTTCACTTGCTTAAAACTTTTCACCTGAAGCAAACAAAAACAAAAAACAAAAATGTGCTTTTGGTGAAATTATTTTTGAAAAACAATTATGAACTGATATTTTTTAAAAAGATATTATTTATTTATTTGAGAGGGAGGAAGGGAAAATGAGTGGGGTTGGCAGGGGGGTTAGGGGCAGAGGAAGAAGCAGGCTCCCCACTGAGCAGGGAATCAGATACTGGGCTTGATCCCAGGACCCAGGGATCATGACTGAACCAAAGGCTGGAGCTTAACCAACTGAGCTACCCAGGTACCCCATGAAATTGATATTTTAAATGCATTCTTGTGTCCAATATTCCAGTATTAGTAAGATTCACACAAAAATCTCTATCTGGTCATGTTTCTACATACTCATCAGGTTGAATGTGAAGCAGGAAGGAAATGATTTCTTCCTTTGAATCCCAATTCAGCAATCTTTAAGACTTTTACACTTTAATTTTTAAGTGTTTTTTTTTTTTTAACTAAATACCTAGTTTTTGATGTGGAGTGCTAGAATTTTAACACATTTTAAGAATCTGTAAACACTACCGCAACTGATATCCAGAACAATACCACCACCACAAAAATCCTTGATGTTATCTCTTAATATAGTCACACACTAATCCAATCCCTAATACTTGAAAACCAGATCTATTCTCTATCATTTTGTCTTTCTCAAAATTACATGTAAAGGGAATCACATAACATGTAACCTTTGCATCTGGGCTTTTTTTTTTTTTTTAATTTTATTTATTTGACAGAGAGATCACAAGCAGGCAGAGAGGCAGGCAGTGAGAGAGGAGGAAGCAGGCTCCCCTAGAGAGCAGAGAGCCCGATGTGGGGCTTGATCCCAGGACTCTGAGATCATGACCTGAGCCGAAGGCAGCGGCTCAACCCACTGAGCCACCCAGGCGCCCCAGCATCTGGGCTTTTTTTTAATCAGGATAACGTCTCTGAAGTTTTAAGTTGTTTCACGTGTCAATAATTTCTTGATTTTAATTCTTGAGTAGTATTACATTGTATTGATGTACTACATTTGTTTCTCTGTTCATCCATAGGGTATTTGGATTTTACAGTTTTATGAACAAGCAACTTTTTATAGAGTTAAACAAACACTTAACTATATTACCTAGGAATTCT
>NW_019155618.1:1057-5121 GCF_002288905.1 Enhydra lutris kenyoni | reverse complement strand
TTCCTTTAAAAGGGGCCATGACTCCCTCTCAATGGAATTTTTAGGGTATACTTTAAAGACTGCCCTAATTTGTGCTTTCTTTCTGCCCTTGGAACAATGAGCAAAACACAGGGAAGAATCTGTAGCTCAATTTCATTAGACCACAGGAGAAGGGGTCATGATCGACCTCATGACCACTTTTTATTGTTGTTGTTTTTATTTGTTCCTTTGTTTTTGGCTTTCTGTTAATGTTCTGTGGAATAGGAATACAGAGGTGCCAGTGCCAAATATGGTTTTAGACTTCATTTTCATTAATGGCTTCATTTCCTTATTTAAAGAAAGTAAACAAATTGGTGGGAAGAAAAGTGCTGACCAAGGCATGTAGCATGTTCAGCAAACTTTTAATTGATGTATGATAGTGTATTAAAGACACATTTCCTTTTTTATAACTATAAGATTTAACTTCAGACTGACACAACATTTTCTTCCAAGAGATCTAAGAATGAAACTAGCAACTATTTCCTAGCAACTCCATAAGGAGAAAGCCATTCTTCTACCTGTTTCTGTCAGGATTTGTACTTAAGTAGGGTGACCACATGGTTATTGTTCAAATAGAGACACTTGGGAGAGGAAAACATAATACTGTTAATAATTAAATACATTATATACATTATATACACTATATACATTTTAATATCAGCTTGTTGATCTCTACAAAGCAAACAACCGAATGAATGAATACGTTGCTTGGATTAAAAAAAAAAAGATTTTAGGGATACCTGGGTAGTTCAGTGGGTTAAGGCCTCTGCTTTCAGCTCAGGTCATGATCCCAGGGTCCTGGGATCGAGCCCTGAGTCGGGCTCTCTGCTCAGAGGGGAGCCTTCTTCCACCTCCCTCTCTATGCCTGACTTTCTACCTGCTTGTGATCTCTACCTGTCAAATAACTAAATAAAAATCTTTATAAAAAAGATTTTAATTTAGTTATTTGACAGAGAGAGAGAGAAAGAGAGAGACAACAGGAGAGTGAACACAAGCTGGGGGAGTGGGAGAGGAAGAGGCAGGCCCCCTAACAGAGAAGGAAGCCTGATGATGGGCTAGATCCAAGAACCCTGGGATCATGACTGGAGCCAAAGGCAGATGTCCAACAACTAAGCCCCACATGGTTGGATTTTAAAAATATATATATTATTATTATGTTTAATTAGCCAACATCATACATCATTAGTTTTTGATGTAGTGTTCAATGATTCATTTTTCCCCTATAGCACCCAGTGCTCATCACCACATGTGCCCTCTTAATACCCATCATATGGTTGCCCCTTCCTCCCCAACTTCTGTAACCCTCAGTTTGTTTCCCAGAGTCCAGGGTCTCTTATGTTTTGTCTCCCTCTCTGAATTTTTTCCCATTCAGTTTTCCCTCCCTTCCCCTCCTGTCCTCCATGATATTCCCTATGTTNAGTTTTCCCTCCCTTCCCCTCCTGTCCTCCATGATATTCCCTATGTTCTATATATGAGTGAAATCATCTGATAATTTTCTTTCTCTGCTTGACTTCTTTCACTTACCTTGATTGGATTTTAATTAGAAGTGAATTTAAAGTGTAAATAAATTTGGGGAGAATTGAAATATTAACAATTTGATTCAATTTATGAGGACAGTACATTTCTCCATCTATCTACATCTTTGATTTCAATGTTTTCAGTGTTTTATTATATTGATCTTAAATACATTGTGAAAATGTATTTAAATGTGAAAAGTACTTCAAAATATTTTTGCTACAATTGTACTTGATAATTACTATTTCAATTTTTAATTGCAATTACTTCAAAGTGAAAGAAGATTGATTTTTTTCATATTGGTATTATGCCTCATTATATCAGACTTTATTTATTGGCTCTAGTGGTTTTTCTTGTAGACTTTTAAAGCTATTTCTCTGTAAAGCAACATGTTGTATATGAGTGTAGTCTATCTTTCTTTGTTTCTTTGTTTCTGTGTTTCTTTCTTTCTTTCTTTCCAATACTGGCTAGGACCACCACTGTGATGTTGATTAGGAACAATAAGAGAAGAACACTGGCTTTAATTCTGATGTATGAAGAGAAGCATTTACTCATTTGTTATGAAGTATGATTTAGCTGTACTTTTGTTGTAGTTTTGTTTTGTTTTTGTTTTTTTCATTTGCAAATGTTCATTATTGGGTTGAGAAAGTTTCCTTCTATCATTAGTTTGTGAAGGTATTTATGTCATAAAGTAGCTGTTGAATTATATCAGAGGTATTGACTGTTTCTATTGAAGTGGCTATATGTTTTTCTTCTTCCATTTATTAAATTGCAAATTAAATTGATTTGTTTTCATATGTGAAAATGCATTCCTGCATTCTTGAGATAATGCCCTGATGTGTTACACATTTCTGGTTTCTACCCATAGTATTTTTTGAGTATTTTTGTCTCTATTCATGAAGGATGTTGACGTGTAGCTTTTGCTTCTAGGAATATCTTTGTCTGGTTTCTGTGTCAGTGTAATCCTGGAGCTGGAGAGTGCACTGGGAAGTGTTATTTACCCTCTACTTTCTGGAAGGTTCTATTCTGTTGATGTTATCTTCAGCTGCTTGGTAAAATTCACTAGTGACACATCTGGGCCTAAAATTGATTTTGTTGCTTGTTTTTGTTTTTTGGTTGTCAGTGGTAGAAAGTTAGTAACTTACAATTAAATTTCTTTAATAAATATGTTATTATAATATAATGAACATAATAAATATGGAATTATATTCTATATATCAAAACACACAATTCTAGTAATATATGTCATCTTAAGTAATCTTTAGTACCTTGTGCCATTCAAGAACTTTGTTATCTTTATCTAGATTTTAGGATTTATGAACATCAAGTTATTTAAAATATTCCCTCATTAACCTACTAATGTTAGGGTGACCTGTTGGTATGTCCTTTTGTGTCTCGCTAATATTGTTTATCTTTACATTCTTTTTTTTATAAGACATATTGCTAAAGGTTAATGATTATATTGATCTTAGTAATTAGCATTTGGTTTCATTCATTTCACTGGTTGTCTTTCTCTTTTCAAGTTTATTGCATCTACGTCTGCTTTATTACACCTTCCTTTTGTTTGACCTGAGTTTCAGTTGCTCTTCTCATTCTAGTCTTTTTTTTGTATATTTTATTTATTTATTTGAAAGACAGAGTTCACAAATAGGCAGAGAGGCAGGCAGAGAGAGAGAGGAAGGGAAGCAGATTCCCTGCTGAGCAGAGAGACTGATGCAGGGCTTAATCCCAGGACTCTGGGATCACAACCTGAGCCGAAGGCAGAGGCTTTAACCCACTGAGCCACTCAGACGCCCCTTCATTCTAGTTTCTTAAGATGAAAATTAATATCACTTTAAGATACATTCTAAGATCAGCATTTAATAGTACTACTTTCCTGTTCATTAGCCACATCACACAGATTTTTTTTATGTTTTATTTATTTTCTTTTTTATGGGTTTATTTGTTTGCAAGAAAGAGAGAGAGGGAAAAAAAGAGAGATCATGAACAGGAAAGAGGGGCAAAAGAAGAGGGAGAAGCAGGCTCCTTGCTGTGTAGGGTGCCCAACATGGGGCATAAGACCAGGACCTTGGCATCATAACCTGAGCTGAAGGTACCTGCTTAACCAACTGAGCCACCCAGTTGCCCCACATTACTTTTATTTCCAATAAAATATTTAAAATATTTTCTAATTCTCCTTTTGACTTCTACTTCAGCCCATCGGTTATTTAGAAGTGTGTTGTTTAGTTCCGGATCTACTGAGGAGCTGAAGGCAGATAGTGTTGTTCTTTGACATCAAGTTTTTTATTTATATAATTTTTACCTTTTTTCCCCTGTAATTTCTAATACTCTGCAAAACCTCCATATTTTCATTCTTGATATCGATCTCTCCTGCTTTAACCTGTAAGATATTCATCATAATTATTTTGAGTTCTCTACCTGATAGTTTGAGTATCTGGTCATTTCCGAGTCCTTTCCTATTGATTGATTTGCCTCTTGACAATGGGTTGGTTTCTTTCCTTCTTCCTCTTCTTTCTCTCTCTTTCTTTCTT
>NW_019155618.1:0-1047 GCF_002288905.1 Enhydra lutris kenyoni | reverse complement strand
TTTCTTTCTTTCTTTCTTTCTTTCTTTCTTTCTTTCTTTCTTTCTTTCTTTCTTTCTTTCTATTAACCTGTCTTGTGGCTTACTGAAAGACCATTAAAAAGGAATTGCCTTAAACACACCTAACTCACAGATCCTCTACTGTTGGGCTGCATACCCAGGACATATTTGTTACGAAAGTTTTACAAGCAATTATGTTAGTTGTTTTTGCATTGGAAAAGAGATAACTCTTGAGACAAAGAATAGACTAACCAAAGTTTGGAAGGAAAAGCTGGGTTTTGAGATGCATTGGGATGTAAGGCTTTGATAAGCTCTGACATATTCCTGGAAACCTAGAAAGCCATGCATTACACATGACAATGCTATTATTTTAGGATTGGTGTGTTTGTGATTTGTGGAGGATTTCCCTCAAAGTTTGTGTCTGCTCCCAGTTTTTCCTGTAAGCCTGTAAGAACAATGGTGTTCTCTTAAACCACTCTTATTTCTCCTCAAGGTTAGACTCTTATGGTTTCTACTTGGTGCTTGCTCTTATGTAGTATAGTTCACCTTCATGTCAAGTAAGCTCTGTGTGGCATCAGAGGTGGGTTTCTCTCAAGGTACCTGCTGCTCCTTCCCAAGGTAGAAGGGAACTGCGAGTTGTGTTGTGGTAGGTCTTATGCAGCAGAACATTTTTTTTGCCATTCCCCAGATGTAGAAGTCCTCTCCATTCATATTGGTGTAAGACGTTGTGCTCAGAGCTGTTAGTTTCCACTTCCCCTGAGGTAGAAGGCTTTTGCTCATGTCTGGGAGTGATAGACTTAAGGTTTTAAGAGAAAAGGATGGGGCTTTGTAACTTTTCTAGGGGGAATAAATAATTTCCTGAATTCCTGCCAGTTAAAAAGGAGACCCTTTCTTGTATCTGCACCTGTTCCCAGTCTTTCTTATTAGCACCCAGTGGAAGTCCATGGATGGATAAATGCCTATCTGTGGGTAAAAATGTCCTTGCTTTGATAGTTCCAGGGGTTCTACAGACTGATTTTAACTTCTAACAAGTCTTTATAAATTGATGAA
>NW_019155617.1:0-5123 GCF_002288905.1 Enhydra lutris kenyoni | reverse complement strand
TAGTGGCTCTGCTTCGCAGTACCAAGGGATCTGAGTTGACGGAGGTTCTCAGTCTGACGGGTCACAATGCTGCTTGGTGTCCAGGGAGATCTTAGAATGTGGCGGTAACTCTGGGGCCATGCAGGAACCTCCTAGCCTGTGGGTGGGACCCTGTTCCCAAGAGCAAAGTTTCCTTCTCGGGACAAGAGGTGTTCTACTGTATGGCTCAGGGATCACACGTCGGGCCATATGTTGGTTTTTCAGAACAGGCCGGAGGGACAGAGGCCTGAAAACCTAAGCTAGGTTTTGGATGAGGTCCCAGGGTCATGTCAGGTTGAATCTTCGGACTCAGCCCATATACGTGCGAGTCTTCCTGGAGGTAGGTGCTGACGGTGTCTCATACTGGGCATTTTTTCGAGAGCGGCCTATGAAATTGGGGTGGGTTCAGGTGCCTTGCATGTGTCTCCCATTCAGGGTGGTTTGGGCAACTGAGACGGGCAGAGTTTCCTAGGGAGAGCAGGCCCAGTGATGCAATGCGGTTCTGGGGATCCCATCCTGGAGGGCATGTGGTCAAGGCTTTGGGAACGAAGTCTTCAGACAGCAACTCGGGGAAGAATTAGGGGCGAGGTTATGGCAGGCCCGACGTGCAGACCCTGAAAGCAGCTCCTCAGGATTTGAAATTTGGGTGCCTGGGAGGCAGTAGCAGAGGCTTTTCTCTCTGTACTGTATATCTATGATGGTCTTGGAATGGACGGGTGAGCACATGGGTCCATGGTATTTTCTCTCTTTCTGGGGATTCTGCCTGGCTCCCAAGAATTTGGTGTTTTTCTGGGGGAAGGAAGAGTGCTCTTTTCCATCTCAGGGGTCCTGCCGAAACAGGGATTCCAGAGACGGGTTGTGGGTCACGTGGCCTGGACAACCCCACCAAGGGTTAGGATTGGGTCTAGGGGCACAATAGGTCCTCTGTGGGATCCTGGTCCAGCCCCGACAGGCTGTGCTTGAAAGAGGTCTCAGGTTAAGAGTCACAATGCCTGTTTGGGCCCAGTTGGTCCTCCTGAGTGGGCGTGGCCTCATGGGCCATGCAGGTGGCTCCCACTGGGAAAGTAGTACAACCATATCAACAACATTCCTGCCATGGGGAAGGAGGAGTACTCTGTTGTGCTTCAGGTACACACAAGGCGCAGGGATTTGCACTACCTTCTGGGGTCAGATACCTACATACCCAGGTTGGATGGAAATAACGGGCTCGGGCCATGGCAGTTCTAACCTGCAGGATATGGGTCCCGCTATCTGGCTGGCCGACAGGAGATTGGGTCTCGGGCTGTGTTACACATAGCATTAGTACACAGGGCGACCTATCATATCAGGGTGCCCTTGAGGGCCGTGTGGTTGGACGCTCATTTGGGGTTTTGGGCAGACCTGTAGGACATTTCTTCTTTCTGTTGGCCAGGTAGAAGGCAGCTTTGTGACTCAAGAATTCCCAAGGTGGAGGGCCTGCTGGCAAAGCTTGTGAGGATCGAAATCTGAAAACACAAGCTCTGGTTATGTTCAGTGCCGAGGGCATGACAGTTCCAATGTGCAGCAGCTGTTTCAAGATCTCCAGCCCCTGAGGATGGGCGAGGGTGAGATGTCTGCTCACACTGGAATTTGTATCCATGATGGCCAACGAATGCTCGGTGGCCTCAAAAAGCCTTGGAGGCTTATCGAAGCTGGAGCTTGCGAGCTGCTCCAAACCACAAGGTTTCCTTCTGTGGGACAACGGAAGTCAGCATAGAGGTCTCCCACATGGAAAGAATCGACAGCAGAGTTCTCCGAATGGATGCCTGGAAACCCCACCTCGCGTTACCACAGCTTCCAAGGAACAGGGCAGCTTTGATCCGCTGCCTCTGGTTCGAAGGTCCAAGGGATCTGAGTTGACAGAGGTTCTCAGTCTGACGGGTCCCAAGCCTGCTTGGTGTCCAGGGAGACCTTAGAATGTGGCTGTGACTCTGGGGACATGCAGGAATCTCCTAGGCTGAGGGTTGGTCCCCGTTCTCAAGAGCAAGGTTTCCTTCTCGAGACCAGAGGGATTCTATTGTATGGCTAGGGGCCACACGTTGGGCCATAAGTTGTATTTCCAGAACAGGCCTGAGGGATGGAGGCATGAAAACTAAAGCTGGGTATTGGTTGATGTTCTAGGGGCCTTTCAGGTTCAATCTTCAGACTCAGGTCCATTGACGTGCGTTTCTTCCTGCAGGTAGGTGCTGAATGTGGGTCAGTCAGACTGCGCATTTTTTCCAGAGCAGGCTATGAAATTTGTGTGGGTTAAGGTGCTTTGAAGTTTTCTCCCATTCTGGAAGGTTTGGGCAACTGTGATATGCAGAATTCCCTCGGGAGAGCAGGCCCAGTGATGCTGTTTGGTTCTGGAGGTCCAATCCTGGAGGGCATGTGGTCATGGCTTTGGGAAACAAGTCTTCAGACAGCAACTCGGGGAAGAATTAGGAGCGAAGTTATGGCAGGTCCGATCTGCAGACCCTGAAAGCAGCTCCACAATATTTGAAATTCGGATTCCTGGGAGCAGCAGCAGAGGCTTTTCTTTCTGGACACTATATCCAGGATGGCCTCGGAATGATAGGGTTGCTACATGGGTCCATGGGAGGTTCTTCCTATCTGGGGTTTTTCCCCGGCTCCCAAGAGTTTGCTGTCTTTCTGGAGGAAGGGAAGAGTGCTCTTTTCCACGTCAGGGGTCCCGCCCAAACAAGGATTGCTGAGTGGGGTTGTGGGTCACGTGGCCTGGACAACCCCACTAAGGGTTAGGATTTGGGCCAAGAGGCACGAGAGGCCTGCTCTCTGGGTTCCTGGTCCAGCCCCCAACAGGGTGTGCTTTAAAGGGGTCTCAGGCTGAGGGTCACAAGGCCTGCTTGTGCCCAGCTGCCTCTCTTGAGTGGGCTTGGTCTCATGGGCCATTCAGCTGGCTCCCACCCTAGAGTAGTACAACCATCTCAACATACACATTCCTGCCATGAGGAAGGAGGTGTACTCTGCTGTGATTCAGGTTCCCCCATAGGCAGGGATTTGCGCTACCTTCTTGGGTCAGATACCTGTATACCCACTTACGCAGGAGATGACGGGCTCTGACCAAGACAGAGCCCACCTGCAGGATATCTTTCGCCTTATGTGTCTGGTTGACAGGAGGTTGGGGCTCGGGCTGTGTCAGAGAGAGCTTCAGTTCACAGGGCGGCCTATGATATCAGGGTGCTCTTGAGGGCCATGCTGCTGGACCCTCATCTGGGGATTCTGGAAGACCCGTAGGGCATTACTACCTTCCGGTGCGCAGGCAGAAGGCAGCTTCGTTTTTCCAGAATTCCCAATATGGATGGCCTGCTGGCAAGGTGTGTGAGGATGGAAGTCTGAAAGCAAAGCTATGGTTATGTTCAGTGCCGAGGCCATAACAGTTCCAATATGCAGCGTCTGTTTCGAGATCTCAAGCACCTGAGGACGATCGAGTGAGAGATGTCTGCTCTCGCTGGAATTTGTATCCATGATGGCCCACGAATGCTCGTGCGGCCTCAAGAAGCCTTGGGGGCTTTCCGAATCTGGAGCTTGTGAGGTGCTCCAAACAGCAAGGTGTCCTTCTGCGGGACAGGGGAAGTCCAGTTAGAGGGCTCCAGGGTCCCCATATGGAAAGATTAGATAGCAGAGCTCTCCAAATGGATGCCTGGAAAATCCAGCTCCGTTAACACTGAAGCCTAGTAACAGGGCAGCTTTGATCCAGTGGCTCTGCTTCGCAGTTCCAAGGGATCTGAGTTGACGGAGGTTCTCAGTCTGACGTGTCACAATGCTGCTTGGTGTCCAGAGAGACCTTTGAATGTGGCGGTAGCTCTGGGGCCATGCAGGAACCTCCTAGTCTGTGGGTGGGACCCCGTTCCCAAGAGCAAAGTTTCCTTCTCGGGACTAGAGGGGTTCTACTGTATGGCTCAGGGACCACACGTTGGGCCATAAGTTGGTTTTCCAGAACAGGCCTGAGGGACAGAGGCCTGAAAACCTAAGCTAGGTATTGGATGAGGTTCTAGGGGCATGTCAGGTTCAATCTTCAGACTCAGGTCCATTGATGTGCGTTTCTTCCTGCAGGTAGGTGCTGAAGGTGTGTCAGTCAGACTGCGCATTTTTTCCAGAGCAGCCTGTGAATTTGGTGTGGGTTCAGGTGCCTTGAAGGCTTCTCCCATTCTGGAAGATTTGGGCAACTGAGATGAGCAGAGTTCCCTCGGGAGAGCAGGCCCAGTGATGCTGTTTTGTTCTGGAGGTCCCATCCTGGAGGGCATATGGTCACGGCTTTGGGAACCAAGTCTTCAGTCAGCAACTCGGGGAAGACTTAGGAGCGAAATTATGGCAGGCCCGAGCTGCAGACCCTGAAAGCAGCTCCTCAGGATTTGAAATTCGGATGCCTGGGAGCAGTAGCAGAGGCTTTTCTGTCTGGACTCTATATCCAGGATGGCCTCAGAATGATAGGGTTGCTACATGGGTCCATGGGAGGTTCTTCCTAACTGGGGTTTTCCCCCGGCTCCCAAGAGTTTGCTGTCTTTCTGGGGGAAGGGAAGAGTGCTGTTTTCCACGTCAGGGGTCCCGCCCAAACAAGGATTCCAGAGTGGGGTTGTGGGTCACGTGGCCTGGACAACCCCACCAAGGGTTAGGATTTGGGCCAAGAGGCACGAGAGGCCTGCGCTCTGGCTTCCTGTTCCAGGCCCCAACAGGGTGTGCTTTAAAGGGGCCTCAGGCTGAGGTTCACAAGGCCTGCTGTGTCCAGCTGCCCATCCTGAGTGGGCGAGGTCTCAAGGGACATGTAGATGGCTCCCTCTCTAGAGTAGTACAACCATCTCAACATCCACATTCCTGCCATGAGGAAGGAGGAGTACTCTGCTGTGATTCAGGTTCCCCCACAGGCAGGGATTTGCGCTACCTTCTGGGATCAGATTCCTGCATACCCAGGTTCGCAGGAGATACGGGCTCTGACCAAGACAGAGCCCACCTGCAGGATATGGGTCGCACTATGTGGCTGGCTGACAGGACGTCGTGGCTCGGGCTGCGTCAGACAGAGCATCAGTTCACAGGGCGGCCTATGATATCAGGGTGCCCTTGAGGGCCATGCTGCTGGACCCTCATCTGGG
>NW_019155616.1:0-5125 GCF_002288905.1 Enhydra lutris kenyoni | reverse complement strand
CTGCTCTGGGGGTTTTGCACAGCTTCAAAGAGCATGGTTTCATTCTCGGGGAGAGGTGGAGTCCTGTTGTATGGCTAAGGGATTCCCATATGGAAGGATTTGAGAGCAGGGCTCTGGGTATGGATGCCTAAAAACCCAACCTAGGGTTAGCATTAGGCACTAGGGGCATGGTGGGCCAATCTGCCACTCTGGGGCCAGCTACGTGGGTGGCTGACTGGAGGTCAGGGCTAAGGCTGAGGGACAGAATGTGTTTTAGGATCCAGGGTCGGGTTCCATCAAAGGTCGTGGTCTTTTAGACATGGAGGTTTCTCTAAGTCTGGGGGTTTTGTGCAGCTCCATTGAGCATGGCATCCTTCTGGATGTAGGCAGAGTCCCCTAGTATGGCTCTGGAGTTCTCTGTCTGGAGGGCTTGTGAGCCAGGACTCTAGGGATGGAAATCTGAAGAGCCATACTAGGGTTAGAGATAGGGCCTAGGGCATGGCAGGCCCCAACTATAGACACTGAGGCAAGCTCTCATGTATTTCAGGTTAAGGCAAGTGTCAGGAGGTCGCTCAGGCTGGAGTTTGTGTCCCTGTGATCCGCAAAATGGGGGTGTGGCCTCATGAGTCCATGGAGTTTTGTCCCGCTCTGGGTGTTTTGCGCTGTTACAAAGAGTTTGATCTATTCTGGGGTATGGGTTGTGTCCTGTTTTATATCCCAGGGGTCCCTCATATGGAGGGATTTGAGAGCAGGGTTGCGGGTATAGATGCCTGAAAACCCAACCTACGATAAGGATTAGGTCCTAGTGGCATGGCAGTCCTCATATCCTAGCTCTGGGGTGAGCTACCCATGGGGCTGTGTTGAAAATGGGGCTCAGGCGAAGGATAACAATGGGTATTTGTGTCCAGGGCGGTCTGCAAAGTGGGTGTGGCCTCAGGGCCTACACAGTTTTCTTCCAACTCTGAGGGTTTTACATAGCTTAAAAAGGCAAAGTTTACTTTTGGGGGGGCAGTAGAAGTTCTGTTTTGTGGCTAGGGGTCCCCCGTATGGAGGGATTCAAGTGGAGGTCTCTGGTTATGGATGCCTGAAACGCCAACCTAGGGTTAGGATTAGGGCCAATGGGCATGGCAGGTCTGAACTGCTGGCTCTGGGGCCAGCTATCCCTGTGGCTTATTGAGGATGGGACTCAGGTTGTGTCAGACTGCATAATATTGTCCAGGGTGGAGTATGAAAGTGGGATGGCATCACGGGCCGTGCACGTTTCCCCTGATCTAGGGGTTTTGCGCAGCTCCGTAACACACTGTTTCCTTCTAGAGGGCATGGAGAGTCCTGTGGGGTGGATCCAGGCTAATACCCAAGGCTGGAGGTATTGCATTTCAGGACTCAAGGAATGGAACTCTGAAAACCAAAGCTCAGTGTATGATTAGGGTGTAGGGCATGGATGACTGATCTGCAGATTCTAAGGCAAGCTCCCCAGATTATGAAATTAGTGTGAGTCCCAGGCATTCGGTCAAACCTTACAAGATTTTGCGTCCACCTGGGCTGCCAAATATGTGGATGGCCTCCTGGATTTGGAATTTTCTCCTGCTGGGGCTGTTGCACAGCTACCAAAAGTATGGTTTCACTGTGGAGGAGACATGGAGTCCTGTTGCATGACTCTTGGGTCCCCATTTGGAAGTATTTGAGAGCAGGGCTCTGGGTGTGGATGCCTGAAAACCCAATGTAGGGTTAGCATTATGGACTAGGGGCATGGAAGGTATGATCTGTTGACTCTGGGGCCAGGTATGTGGGTGTCTGATTGGAAGTTGGGGCTCAGGCTGAGGAACAAAATGTGTATTAATGTCCTGGGTCGGTTTCTGTAAATCAGGAAGGCCTTGTTGGCCATGCAGGTTTCTCCTAAAGTGGGGGTTTTGTACAGCTCCAAATAGTATGGTTTCATTCTGGGGGAGAGGGGGAGACCTGCTGTATGAATTAGGGGTCCCCATATGGAGGGATTTGAGAGCAGGATTTTGGGAATGGATTCCTATAAACCCAGCCTAGGTTTAGTATTAGGGAATAGGGGCTTGGGGGGTCTGATCTGCCAATACTGCGGCCAGCTACATGGGTGGCTGACCAGAGGTCGGTCTGAGGGACAGAATGTGTATTAGTGTCCTGGGTCAAGTTCTAAAAANTCTGAGGGACAGAATGTGTATTAGTGTCCTGGGTCAAGTTCTAAAAATCACAGAGGCCTCATTTGACGTGCAGGTTTCTCCTAATCTAGGGTTTGTGTGCAGCTGCAGTGAGCACAGTTTCCTTCTCAAGGGTAGGCAGAGACCCAAGGTGTGGCTCCAGAGTACTCTATCTGGAGGGCCTGTGGGCCAGGCCTCTTGGGATGGAAGTCTGACAACCAAAGCTAGGGTTAGGGTTTGGTCATAGGGCATGGCAGGACCAATCTACAGATGCTGATGCGAGCTCCTGGGGATCTGAGGTGAAGGCGAGTGTCAGGAGGTCTCTCAGAACTGAGCCTGAGCTTGTGTCCATGCCATCTGCCTAATGTGTGGGTGGCCTCATGGGGCTATGGCGTTTTTCCCCGCTCTGGGTTTTTTGCGCAGTTCCAAATACTTAGGTATATTCTGCAGGATAGGTGGTGTCCAGGTTTATGGCTCAGGGGTCCCCCATATGGAGGGATTTGAGAGTAGGTTTCCAGGTATGGATGCTTGAGAATCCATAACTACTATAAGGGTTAGGTCCTAATGGCATGTCAGTCCTTATATCCTGGCTCTGGAGTGAGCAACTCATAGTGCTGTGTTGAAAATGGGGCTCAGGCTAAGGATCACAATGGATGTTTGTGTCCAGGGCAGCCTGCGCAAGTGGGCGTGGCCTCAGGGTCTACTCAGGTTTCTTCCAACTCTGGAGGTTTTACATAGCTCAAAAAGCAAGATTTCCTTCTCGGGGGGCAGGAGCAGTTCTGTTTTGTGGCTCATGTGTCCTGCGTGTGGAGTGATTCGAGTGGAGGGCTCCAGGTACGGATGCCTGAAATCCAAACCAAGGGTATGGATTAAGGCCTAAGGGCATGGCAGATACAATCTGCTGGCTCTATGACAGCTGTCCCAGTACCTAATTGGAAGATGGGACTCAGGTTGTGTCAGACTGCATATTAGTGTGCAGGGTAGAGTATGAAAGTGGGGTGGCATCGGGGCTGTGCAGTTTTCGTGCATCTCCATAGGGCAAGGTTTCCTTCTGGAAGGCAGGGGAGTCCTGAGATGTGGCTCCAGATTCCCTAATCTGGAGAGCTTGCATTCCAGATCTCAAGGGATGGGATTCTGAAAACACAAATTTCCTTTCTGGTTAGGGTGTAGGACATGGATCCCTGATCTGCAGAAGCTGAGGCAAGCTCTCCAGACTCTGAAATTATGATGAGTGTCAGGTATTTGCTAGAATTTGTGTCCACTAGGGCTGCCGAAAGAGTTTGTGGCCACCTGGGGCCATGGAGTTTTCTCCTGCTCTGGGGGATTTGTGCAGCCCCAAAAAGTATGATTTCATTCTGGGGGAGATGTGGAGTCCTGTTATATGGAACAGATGTCCCCATATGGAGGGATTAGAGAGCCAGAACTCGGTATGGATGCCTGAAAACCCAACTTAGGGTTAGCATTAGGGACTAGGGTCATGGCAGGTCCAATCTGCTGCCTCTGGGGCCAGCTACATGGGTGGCTGACTGGGGGTTGGGGCTCAGGTTGAGGACAGAATTATTAGGATCCAGGGTTGTGTTCCATAAATGGGGGTGTCCTCGTTTGTCATGCCGGTTTCTCCAAATCTGTGGGTTTTGTGCAGCTCCAATGAGCACAATTTCCTTCTGTCGTTTATGCAGAGTCGATGGTGTGGATCTAGATTTCTTGATCTGTAGTGCTTGTGGGAAAGGGCTCTCAGGATGGAAGAACTGAAAACCGAAACTAGGGTCAGTGTTAGGGCCTAGGTCATGGCAGTCCCAATCTACAGACGCTGAACGAGCTCCTGGGGATCTGAAGTTAAGGCGAGTGTCAGAAGGTCCATCAGGCTGGAGTTTGTGTCCATGCAATCTGCCGAATGTAGGGGTGGCCTCAAGGGGCCATGGAGTTTGCTCCCGCTCTGGGGTTTTTGTGCAGTTCCAAATAGTTTGGCCTATTCTGGGGGATAGGTGGTGTCCTGTTTTATTGCTCAAGGGTCCCCCCTATGGAGTGATTTGAGAGCAGGTTTCCAGATATGGATGCCTGAAGAGCAAACCTATGTTTAGGGTTAGGTCCTAGTGGCATGGCAGACCTTATATCCTGGCTCTGAGAAGAGCTACCCATGGGGCTGTGTTGAAAATGGGGCTCAGGCTAAGGGTCACAATGGGTGCTTGTGACCTGGCGGGATGTAAAATTGGGCGTGGCCTCAGGGGTAACGTAGCTTTCTTCCACCTCTGAGGGTTACACATAGCTGAAAAAGCAAGTATTCCTTCTAGGGGCCAGGAGAAGTTCTTTTCTGTTTCTCAGAGGTCCCCGTTTGGTGGGATTCTAGAGCAGGGCTCTGGGTATGGATGCCTGATACCCCAACCAAGGGCTAGGATTAGACTCTAGGTCATGGCAGGTCCGATCTTTTGGCTCTGGGGCCAGCTAACCCTGTGACTGATTGGAGGACAGGACTCAGGTTGTGGCTTACTGCATATTAGTGTCCAGGGTGGAGAACCAAAGTGGGGTGGCATCAGGGGCCATGCAAGTTTGCCCTAATTGAGGGGTTTTGTGCAGCTCCATAGGGAACAGTTTCCCTATGGAGGAAAGGGAGAGTCCTGTGGGCTGGCTCTGGAGTCCCCAGTCTGGATTCATTGTATTCCTGGATTCAAGGGATGGCCTTTTGAAAGCCCAGGCTCAGTTTATATTTAGGGTATAGAGCATGGATCCCCGATCTGCAGATGCTGAGGTGAGCCCTCCAGATTCGGAAGTTAGGGTGAGTGTCAGGCTTTCGCTCAGACCAGACTAGAACTTGTGTCCACTAAGGTTGCAGAATGTGTGGGTGTCCTCCTGGGGCCATGGAGGTATCTCCTGCTGGGGGTTTTGTGCTGCTCCAAATAGCATGATTTCATTCTCAGTGAGAGGTAGGTTCCTGTTGTATGGTTCAGGTGTCCCCCTTGTGGAGGGATTCAAGTGGAGGG
>NW_019155615.1:0-5128 GCF_002288905.1 Enhydra lutris kenyoni | reverse complement strand
AACCCCGAACTCTTGTTATGATTAGGTCCTAGTGTCATGGCAGGCCCGATCTGCTGGCTCTGGGGCCAGCTCTCCCAGTGCCTGATTGGAGGACAGGACTCAGGTTGTATCAGACAGCATTTTACTGTCCAGGGTGGAGAACATAAGTGGGCTGGCATCAGGGGCTGTGCACGTTTGCCCTGAATGAGTGGTGTTCTGCAACTCCATAGGGTACGGTTTCCTTCTACAGGGCTGGGAGAGTCCTGTTGGATGTCTCTAGAGTTCCCAATATGGAAGGTTTGCATTCCAGGACTCAAGGGATGGAAATCTGAAAACCCAAGCGTGGTTAGGGTGTATGGCATGGATTCCCAATCTGCAGTCACTGAGTGGAGCTCTCCAGATTCTGAAGTTAGGGTGAGTGTCAAACATTCTTTCAGACTAGACTAGAAGCTGTGTCCATTAGGGCTGCCGAATGTGTGGTTGGCCTCCTTGAGCCATGAAGTTTTCTCCTGCTCTGGGGTTTTTGGGCAGCTAAAAATAGTTTTGTTTCATTTTGGGGAAAAGTGGAGTCCTGTTGTAAGTCTCAGGGGTCCCCATATGGCAGGAATGGACAGCAGGGCTGTGGGTATGGATGCCTGAAAACCCAGACTACAGTTAGCATTAGGGACTAGAGGAACCCAGGTTTGATCTCCTGACTCTGAGGCCAGCTACATAGGTGGCTGACTGGAGGTTGGGCTCAGGCTGAAGGACAAAATGTGTATTAGTGTCCATGGTTAGGTTCTGTCAGTGAGGGTGACCTCGTTGGCCACAAAGTTTGCTCCTAATCTGAGACTTTTGTGCTGCTATGGTGAGCACGGTTTTCTTCTGGAGTGTAGGCATAGTGCCATGATGTCACTCTGGAGTTCTCTATCTGGAGAGCTTGTGGCTCAGAACTCTTGGAACCGAAGTCTGAAAACCCAGGCTGCGGTTAGGGTTAGGGCCTAAGGCATGGCAGGCGCAATCTACAGATGCTGAGGCGAGCTCCTGCGGATCTGAGGTTAAGGCGAGTGTCAGGAGTTCACTCAGGATGGAATTTGTGTCCATGCATAACGCCAAATATGGGGATGGCCTCATGGGCCAAGGAGTTTTCTTCCACTCTGGGGATTCTGTACAGATCCCAAATGTTTGGTCTATTCTCGGGAATAGATGATGTCTTAAATTGTGGCCCAGGATTCCCCATATAGAGGGATATGAGAGTAGGGTTCTAGGTATGGATGCCTGAAGGCCAACCTATGTTTAGCTTTAGGTCCTTCTGGCATGTTAGACCTTATATTCTGGCTTTGGGATGAGCTACCCATGGGACTGTGTTGAAAATGGGGCTCAGGCAAAGGGTCACAATGGGTGTTTGTATGTAGCGCGACCTGAAAAATTGGACGTGGCCTCAGGGGCAATGCAGGTTTCGTCCAAATATGATGGTTTTACATAGCTCCAAAATGCAAGGTTTCCTTCTTGGGGCAGGATGAGTTCTATTTTGTGTCTAAGGGGTCTCTGCTGTGGAGGGATCCAAGAGGAGGGCTCTGGGTATGGATGCCTGAATCCACAACCTAGAGTTAGGATTGGGGCCTAGGGTCATGGCATGCTCAGTAAACTGGCTCTATGCCCAGCTTCCAACAGGCCTTCTTTGAAGCCGGGACTGAGGCTGAGGGTCACATGTGGGTTTTGCCCAGGGCTTCCCTCAAATGTGGGTGTGGACTCATGGGCCATGCAGGTTACTCCTAGTCTGAGAGTTTTACATGCACACCAACATTATTTCAACTCAGCCCACATGTTGCTCGCACCAATGCCACCACATCTAACCTACCATGTCCCTAGGCTCCAATATTACCCTCGGTGGGTTTCCCAGGTATTATATGGAGAGCCCTGCTCTCAAATCTTTCCGTATAGGGGAAACTTGAGCCATCAAACAGGATTCCCTGTCCCACAGAAGAAAACCTTGCTGTTTAAACCTACACACAACCTCCAGAGTAGGAAAACCTCTATGGCCTTATGAGGACACCCCCGAATTACGTGGCCTTCATGGACAAATCTTCAACATGAGTGAATGGCGGACACTTGCCCTTACTTAAGACAGAGGGATCTTGCCTCAGCCTCTGCATTTTGGCCTGCCATGTCCTAGGACCTAAAACTAAGCCCAGCTTGTGTTGTTAGACTTCTGTCCTAACACTCCTGGCCCACAAGCCCACCACACGGGGAATTCTGGAACCACAACACAGCACGTTACCAGTCCACCAGAGGGGAAAAAAAGGTCCTATGGGCCTACACAAAAACCTCAAAAGAGGATCAACCTACATGGTTCTCAATGGCACCCAAAAATCATAGGCCGCCCTTTGCACAAATGCTCTGTCTTACACAACCTGAGCCCCGACCTCCTGGCTGCCTTCCAGATAGCTGGCTGCCTATCTAGCAGATCAGACCTCCCATGGCCTTAGACCATAATCTCTACCCAACCTGTGTATTCAGGCATCTGTCCCCAGACCTTATCTCAAAACCCTGCACATGGGGTACCCATGCACAAAACAGAACTCCTCCTTCCCCATGGCACAAAACCTTGATGTTGAGATAGATGTGATATCCTTGGAGTAGGAGAAACTGCATAGTTTATGAAGCTACACCCACTGTTCAGTGCAGTCCTGGGCACAAATGCTCATTTTGACCCTCATCCTGAGTCAGTTTTGAAATAAGGCCCCTCAGTAGATTTACCAAGAGCATGAATATTGGGCTTGCGAGGACCTTAAGCCCAAATCCTAACACAGACACCGGCACCCAGAGACCTCATCTGGAATCCCTTGAGACAGACAACAGGACACTTCCTTTCCCCCAGAATGACACAAAATGATTGAGATCCAGACAAAACTCCTAGAGAGGAAGAAACTTCCATGTCCCATGAGGCCACCCCTACATTCTGCAGACATCCTAGATCCTTAGACATAAAATCCAGAGACAATAGCTTCAGTTAGCAACTCACACTCGCCCTAATTACAGATCCCAATTTAGCTTTCCTCAGGGTCTGCAGATGAGGCTGGCCATACCCTCCTCCCTAACCCTAGCCCTAGTTTCTGTTTTCAGACTAATGTCCCCAGAACCCTAGATCACAAAAATCCCAGGCTGGGGTCCCAGGAGTAGCACCACAGGACTGTGCCATCCCTCCATAAGGAAACTGTTCCCTTTAGAGCTATTAAAACTCTCCAGATTAAGAGAAACCTGCAAGGCACCCAAGGCCACAATAATTTTTAGAATGCCCTGGACAAAAATGAGTATTCTGACATACCCTGAGCACCTACCTCCAGTAAGACACCCAAGAAGATGGCACCAGAGATGTAAGATTGAACCTGACATGCCCCTGGGCCCTAATATGAACCCCAGCTTAGGCTTTCAGGCATCTGTCTCCAGAGGCCTGGTCTCAATTACCAACATATGGGGGATCCTTGTGCCCCAAAACAGAACACGTCCTGATCCCAGAAAGAAACCTTGCAATTTGGAGCTGTGTCAAACCTGCAGGGTAGGAGAATCCTGCATATCACCTGAGCGATCGCCACAATACAAGGCCGTCCTGGACATAAACCTATATTGTGACCCATCAGCTTGAGACTCCATTTCAGCTCAGCTCCCTTTTAGATCATCCCAGACCCAGGAGATCAAACCTGCCATGTTCCAAGGCAACATTTGTAATGCTAGGTGGGTATTCTAGACATCCATATGTACAGTCCTGCTATTGAATCTTTCCATATGGGGCAGCCTTGAGCCATCAAACAGGATTCCCCTTGTGCTACAGAAGGAAACCTTGCTGTTTGGAGCAGCTCACAATCCCCAGAGTGGGAAAATCTCCATGGCATCATGGACTCACCCCTACATTAGGCGCCTTCATTGACACAAACTCCAGCCTGAGTGAAAATCTGACACTAACCCTAACATCAGATGCTGAAGATCTAGGCTCAGCCTCTGCAGACTGGGCCTACTGTGCCCTAGGCCCTAAACCTAACCCTAGCTTGTATTTTCACACTTTTTGTCCTTACATTCCTGTCCCAAAAGCCCTCGAGATTAGGAATTCTGGAGCCACAAAGTAGCACTATGCCTGCTGACCACAGGAAAAGGTTCCCTAAGGGCTGCCCCAAATCACCAGATGAAGATCTACCTCCATTGTCCTCGAAAGCACCCCAAGTTCAAGGCGGACTTGTGCACTAATGCTCTGTCTGATACAGCCTGAACCCAGACCTCCTATCAGCCACCCAGATAGCTGGCCACATATCCAGCAGATGGGACCTGCCATGACTCTAGGCCGTAATCGCTACCCAACCTGGCTTTTCAGACATCTGTAATCCGACCTTATCTCATATCCCTGCATATGGGGGAAGCTGATGCCCAAAAGAGTACTCATCCTTCCCCATGGCAGGAAAACTTGCTGTTGGGATGGGTGTATAACCCTTGGAGTAAGAGAAAGCAGCATGGCCCATTAGGCCACGCCAACTCATGAGGGCCGCCCAGGGCACATACACGCATTGTGACCCTCAGCCTGAGCCTATTTTCAGTAAGGCCCCCTCAGGACCTGGACTAAGAGCCCACATATCTAAGAGCCCGCATATCTAAGAGCCCACATATCTAAGAGCCCACATATAGGACCAAGGCATTCCTTGGTCCTAGGACCAAATCCTGACACACAGTGTTGTTTTCCAGGCGCCTGTACCCAGAGTCTGTCTCTGGAATCCCTCTATTTGGGGGACCCTGAGACAGAGAACAGGACTCTTTCCTTCCCCTAGAATGACACCAAACTATTATGATCCTGGTAGAATCCCCAGAGACAGAGAATCTTTCAAGGCCCCCTGAGGCCACCCCTACAGTGCTTCCAATCCTAGACACACAATCCAGAGACTAAAGCCTAAGCTACAACCTCACACTTGCCCTAATATCAGATCCCGGAAAGCTACCATCAGGGTCTCTAGATCGGACCTCCACAACCTCGGCCCTAACCATAACCCGAGTTTCTGTTTCAGGGCATCTGTTCCCAAAGCCCTGAGCAAACAGACACTGCATGTTGAGGCATCCAGAGCCACACCACAGGACTGTGCCTGCATTCCCGAAGGAAACTGTGCCATTTACAGTTGCCAATTCCCTC
>NW_019155614.1:3370-5128 GCF_002288905.1 Enhydra lutris kenyoni | reverse complement strand
TTCCAATGTGCAGCTTCTGTTTAGTGATCTCATGCACCTGAGGACTTACGAGTGTGAGATGTCTGCTCACGCTGGAATTTGTGTCCATGATGGCCAATGAATGCTCCTGTGGCCTCAAAAAGCCTTGGCGGCTTTCTGAAGCTGGACCTTGTGAGCAGCTCCAAACAGCAAGGTGTCCTTTAGCGGGACAGGGGAAGTCCACTTAGAGGGCTCCAGGGTCCCCATATGGAAAGATTCGATAGCAGAGCTCTCTGAATGGATGCCTGGAAACTCGAACACGTTACCACTGAAGCGTAGGAACAGGGCAGTTTTTATCCAGTGGCTCGGCTTCGCAGTTCCAAGGGATCTGAGTTGACGGAGGTTCTGTCTGACGGGTCACTATGCTGTTTGGTGTCCAGGGAGACCTTAGAATGTGGCGGTAGCTCTGGGGCCATGCAGGAACCTCCTAGCCTGTGGGTGGGACCCCGTTCCCCAGAGCAAAGTTTCCTTCTCTGGAAGAGAGGGGTTCTACTGTATGGCTCAGGGACCACACGTTGGGCCATATGTTGGTTTTCCAGAACAGGCCGGTGGGACAGAGGCCTGAAACCCTAAGCTAGGTTTTTGATGAGGTCCTAGGGGTATGTCAGGTTGAATCTTCGGACTCTGGCCCATTGATGTGAGTGTCTTCCTGGAGGTAGGTGCTGACGGTGTCTCATACTGCGCATTTTTTCCAGATCTGACTATTAAATTGCGGTGGGTTCAGGTGCCTTGCAGGTTTCTCCCATTCTGGATTGTTTGGACAACTTAGACGGGCAGAGTTTCTTTTGGAGAGCAGGCCCAGTGATGCGGTGTGGTTCACGGAGTCCCATCCTGGAGGTCATGTGGTCACGCTTTGGGAACGAAGTCTTCAGAGAGCAACTCGGGGAAGAATTAGGGGCGGGGTTATGGCAGGTCCGATGTGCAGACCCTGAAAGCAGCTCCTCAGGATTTGAAATTCGGGTGCCTGGGAGGCAGTAGCAGAAGCTTTTCTCTCTGGACTGTATACCTAGGATGGTCTCGGAATGGACGGGTGAGCACATGGGTCCATGGGATAATCACCCTTTCTGGGGATTCTGCCAAGCTCCCAAGAATTTGGTGTTTATCTGGGGGAAGGGAAGAGTGCTCTTTTCCATCTCAGGGGTCCTGCACAAACAGGGATTCCAGAGACGGGTTGTGGGTCCCGTGGCCTGGACAACCCCACCAAGGGTTAGGATTTGGGTCTAGGGGCACAATAGGTTCTCACTCTGGGATCCTGGTCCAGCACCGACAGGCTGTGTTTGAAAGGGGTCTCAGGCTAAGAATCACAATGCCTGTTTGTGCCCAGTTGCCCCTCCTGAGTGGGCGTGGTCTCATGGGCCATGCAGTTGGCTCCCACTCTGAATGTAGTACCACCATATCAACATCCAAATTCCTGCCATGGGGAAGTAGGAGGACTCTGTTGTGCTTCAGGTACACACAAGGGCAGGGTTTTGCACTACCTTCTGGGGTCAGATACCTGCATACCCAGGATGGATGGAAATAACGGGCTCGGGCCAAGGCAGTTCCCACCTGCAGGATATGGGTGCCACTATCTGGCTGGCCGACAGGAGATTGGGTCTCGGGCTGTGTTAAACAGAGAATTAGTTCACAGGGCGACCTATGATATCAGGGTGCCCTTGAGGGCCGTGTGGTTGGACGCTCATTTGGGGTTTTGGGCAGACCTGTAGGACATTTCTTCTTTCTGTTGGCCAGGTAGAAGGC
>NW_019155614.1:0-3270 GCF_002288905.1 Enhydra lutris kenyoni | reverse complement strand
GGATCGAAATCTGAAAACACAAGCTATGGTTATGTTCAGTGCCGAGGTCATGACAGTTCCAATGTGCAGCAGGTGTTTCAAGATCTCCAGGCCCTGAGGATGGGCGAGGGTGAGATGTCTGCTCACACTGGAATTTGTGTCCATGATGGACAAGGAATTCTCGGGTGGCCTCAAGATGCCTTGGAGGCTTATCCAAGCTGGAGCTTGTGAGCTGCTACAAAGCACAAGGTTTCCTTCTGCGGGACAGTGAAGTCAGCTTAGAGGTCTCCCACATGGAAAGACTCGACAGCAGAGCTCTCCGAATGGATGCCTGGAAACCCCACCTCGCGTTACCACAGCAGCCAAGGAACAGGGCAGCTTTGATCCGCTGCCTCTGGTTCGAAGTGCCAAGGGATCTGAGTTGACAGAGGTTCTCAGTCTGACGGGTCCCAATGCTGCTTGTTGTCCAGGGAGACCTTAGAATGTGGCTGTGGCTCTGGGGCCTTGCAGGAATCTCCTAGGCTGAGGGTTGGTCACCGTTCTCAAGAGCAAGGTTTCCTTCTCGAGACCAGAGGGATTCTATTGTATGGCTAGGGGCCACACGTTGGGCCATAAGTGGGTTTTCCAGAACAGGCCTGAGGGACGGAGGCCTGAAAACCTTAGCTAGGTATTGGATGAGGTTCTTGGGGCATGTCAGGTTCAATCTTCAGGCTCAGGTCCATTGACGTGCGTTTCTTCCTGCAGGTAGGTGCTGAAGGTGTGTCAGTCAGACTACGCATTTTTTATAGAGCAGCCTATGAAATTGGTGTGGGTACAGGTGCCTTGAAGTTTTCTCACATTCTGGAATGTTTGGGCAACTGAGATGTGCAGAGTTCCCTCGGGAGAGCAGGCCCAGTGATGCTGTTTGGTTCTGGAGGTCCCATCCTGGAGGGCATGTGGTCACGGCTTTGGGAACCAAGGCTTCAGAGAGCAACTCGGGGAAGAATTAGGAGCGAAGTTATGGCAGGCCCGATCTGCAGACCCTGAAAACAGCTCCTCAGGATTTGAAATTCGGATGCCTTGTAGCAGTAGCAGAGGCTTTTCTGTCTGGACTCTATATCTAGGATGGCCTCAGAATGATAGGGTTGCTACATGGGTCCATGGGAGTTTCTTCCTATCTGGGGTTTGTCCCCGGCTCCCAAGAGTTTGCTGTCTTTCTGGGGGAAGGTAAGAGTGCTTTTTCCACGTCAGGGGTCCCGCCCAACAAGGATTCCAGAGTGGGGTTGTGGGTCACGTGGCCTGGACAACCCCACCAATGGTTAGGATTTGGTCCAATAGGCTCGAGAGACTTGCTATCTGCCTTCCGGGACCAGCACCCAACAGGGTGTGCTTTAAAGGGGTCTCAGGCTGAGGGTCACAAGGCCTACTTGTGCCCAGCTGCCCCTCTTGAGTGGGCGTGGTCTCATGGACCATGTAGCTGGCTCCCACTCTAGAATAGTACAACCATCTCCACATCCACATTTCTGCCATGAGGAAGGAGGAGTACTCTGCTGTGAATCAGGTTCCCCCATAGGCAGGGATTTGCGCTACCTTCTGAGGTCAGATACCTGCATACCCATGATCGCAGGAGATGACGGGATCTGACCAAGACAGACCCACCTGCCGGATATGTGTCGCGCTATGTGGCTGGCTGACAGGAAGCCGGGCCTCGGGCTGTGTCAGAAAGAGCATCAGTTCACAGGCAGTCCTATGATATCAGGGTGCCCGTGTTGCCATGCTGCAGGACCCTTATATGGGGATTTTGGGCAGACGTGTAGGGCATTTCTTCCTTCCGGTGGGCAAGCAGAAGTCAGCTTTGTTTTTCCAGAATTCCCAATATGGATGGCCTGCTGGCAAGGTGTGTGAGGATGGAAGCCTGAAAACAAAGCTATGGTTATGTTCAGTGCCGAGGCCATAACAGTTCCAATGTGCAGCGTCTGTTTCGAGATCTCAAGCACCTGAGGACGTTCGAGTGTGAGATGTCTGCTCACGCTGGAATTTGTATCCATGATGGCCAACGAATGCTCGTGTGGTCTCAAGAAGCCTTGGCGGCTTTCCCAAGCTGGGGCTTGTGAGCTGCTCCAAACATCAAGGTGTCCTTCAGCGGGACAGGGGAAGTCCAGTTAGAGGGCTCCAGGGTCCCCAAATGAAAAATTCGATAGCTGAGCTCTCCGAATGGATGCCTGGAAACTCCACCTCCGTTAACACTGAAGCCTAGGAACAGGGCAGCTTTGATCCAATGGCTCTGCTTCGCAGTTCCTAGGGATCTGAGTTGACGGAGGTTCTCAGTCTGACGCATCACAATGCTGCTTGGTGTCCAGGGAGACCTCAGAATGTGGCGGTAGCTCTGGGGCTGTGCAGGAACCTCCTAGCCTGTGGGTGGGACCCCGTTCAGAAGAGCAAAGTTTCCTTCTCGGGACCAGAGGGGTTCTACTCTATGGCTCAGGGACCACACGTTGGGCCATATGTTGGTTTTCAGAAGAGGGGGGAGGGACAGAGGCCTGAAAACCTAAGCTAGGTTTTGGATGAGGTCCTAGGGGCATGTCAGGTTGAATCTTCGGACTCAGGCCCATTGACGTGCGTGTCTTCCTGGAGGTAGGTGCTGACGGTGTCTCATACTGCGCCTTTTTTCCGGAGAGGCCTATGAAATTGGGGTGGGTTCAGGTGCCTTGCAGGTGTCTCCCATTCTGGATGGTTTGGGCAACTGAGATGGGCAGGGTTTCCTCAGGAGAGCAGGCCCAGTGATGCGGTGTGGTTCTGGGGGTCCCATCCTGGAGGGCATGTGGTCAAGGCTTTGGGAACGAAGTCTCCAGACAGCAACTCGGGGAATAATTAGGGGCGAGGTTATGGCAGGCCCGATGTGCACACCCTGAAAGCAGCTCCTCAGGATTTGAAATTCGGGTGCCTGGGAGGCAGTAGCAGATACTTTTCTCTCTGGACTGTATACCTAGGATGGTCTCGGAATGGACGGGTGAGCACATGGGTCCAGGGGATATTCTCCCTTTCTGGCGATTCTGCCAGGCTCCCAAGAGTTTTGTGTTTTTCTGGGGGAAGGGAAGAGTGCACTTTTCCATCTCAGGGGACCTGCCCAAACAGGGATTCCAGAGACGGGTTGTGGGTCACGTGGCCTGGACAACCCCACCAAGGGTTTGGATTTGGGTCTAGGGTCACAATAGGTACTCTCTGTGGGATCCTGGTCCTGCCCCGACAGGCTGTGCTTGAAAGGGTCTCAGGCTAAGAGTCACAATGCCTGTTTGGGCCCAGTTGCCCCTG